>NC_141625.1:22428325-22573325 GCF_047967505.1 Dipteris shenzhenensis | reverse complement strand
AGTGGCTTTGCCCATGCAACATTTCCATCTGCAATCCAAGCATCAAGCAATCTCATATTCTGTATCCAGAGACATCATGACGGGTAGAGGCTCTTTTTGGTAGTCTCACAAGCAATATGTATTGAAAAAAAAATGTATTCAACTATTATATTCTTCCTTGCTATATGAATGCTCTTAATGCATCCAAATTGTAGAACTACTTCAATACTACATCTTAGTTATATTGTATAATAACCTCCTTATGTATGCTCATGAGACAATAAAAAAGAGACCTGGCAACCCAAAAATGATAGCGCATTGATGCACTACCATTTTTGGGATACCAGGCCTCTTTTTTGATGTCTCCTGAACATAAGAACAAGCACTTGTGTTCCTTACCTTTCTTTCCAAAGGGGGTCTTGATTTTGGGGGTGTATGCCAAAAATTGATAAACAACATTATTTGATGCATATAGTTTTATTAAATAGATAAAATAGGCATGAAAACATCTAAATTGGCTCTTGCCATTCGATTTGATGTATGACATGACCCCATTTGGATTTGTAATTCCAAAGATACGGGGTCTTACTTTTAGGGCTTGAATGCCTAAAATACGCAGCGCATCAACACGTTGTCTATTTCATACATTTAGGCCTCAAAAGTAGGACCCCATGTAGGACCAAATGAGGTCCTACTTTTGAGGCCTAAATGCATGAAATAGGCAGCACATTAACAAGCTACCTATTTCAAGAATTCAGGCCCTAAAAGTAGGACCCCGTATATTTGGACTTACAAATCCCAATGGGATCATGTCCTATACCAAATCGAATGGCAAGAGCCAACTTAGATGGTTTTCATGCCTATTTTCTCCATCAATCAAAACTGTATGCATGAATATATACATCAAGATATGCATCAATATATGCATCAATATATACATATGTATGTATGTATATATATATATATATATATAGAGAGAGAGAGAGAGAGAGAGAGATATACATACATACATATGTGTGTGTGTGTGTGTGTACACACACACACACACACACACACACACACATATACACATATAGATATATATGTGTGTATATACAGACATATATACATACTTACATACATACAGCAAAACTAGGACCCCATTGGTTGCCTATTTCATACATTTTGTTGTCTCATGAGCATAAGAACAAGCACTTGTGTTCCTTACCTTTCTTTGCAATGGGGGTCTTGATTTTGGGGGGGTATGCCTAAAATTGATAAACAACATTATTTGATGAATATAGTTTTAGTAGATGGAGAAAATGGACATGAAAACCATCTAAATTGGATCTTGCCATTTGATTTGATATATGACATGACCCCATTCGGATATGCAAGTCCAGAGATATGGGGTGCTACTTTTAGGGCCTGAATGCCTAAAATAGGTAGCGCATTAATGCGCTGCCTATTTCATGCATTCAGGCCCTAACAGTAGGACCCCGTATCTTTGGACGTGCATATCCAAATGGGGTCTTGTCATATATCAAATCAAACCTCGAGCCAATTTAGATGATTTTCATGTCCATTTTTTCCATATATCAAAATTATATGCATCAACATATACATACATACATATATATATATATGTGTGTGTGTGTGTGTGTGTACGTATGTACATGGATATATATAGATACATACATACATACAAACATCAAAAGTAAGACCCCATTGGTTTCCCATGTCATGCGTTTTATTGTCTCATGAGCATAAGAACAAGCACTTGTGTTCTTTACCTTTCTTTGCAATGGGGGTCTTGATTTTGGGGGGGTATGCCAAAAATTGATCAACAACATTATTTGATGAATATTGTTTTAGTTGATGGAGAAAATGGACATGAAAACCATCTAAATTGGATTTTGCCGTTTGATTTGATAATTTGGATATGCAAGTCCAAAGATACGGGGTACTACTTTTAGGGCCTGAATGCCTGAAAAAGGCAGTGCATTAACGCGCTATCTATTTCATGCATTTAGGCCTCAAAACTAGGACCCCATTGTGTTGCACGGGCCTGTAAACAAGGTTCCAAGGTTTAGAGAGAGGTTCTAGAAATTAGGAGAGGATGGCTGTGTCGAGAAGATAGGTCACCAATGGTAACAATATTATCATATAATGGATCCTGGACTATGTCGAGAAGATAGGCCATCAATTGATTTCATGGAACAGGTGCACCAGCAATAGCAAGTTGATTGACGATATTCTTGAATGACTCAATATGAGTTGTCATAGGAGCTCCAAATTTGTACAGAGTGCTCAAAAGATTACGAAGATAAAGAATCTCTGTGATAGATTTCTTCTCAAAAGTAGAAATGAGATATTCCCATATTATTGCATGAGAAGAAACGTTTATCACAAAGCCACGAGATTCTTGGCAAAAAGCAGTACAAGCGTGTTGATCACGAAACCAAGAAAAAAGTAGTTGTCACAAAAACTAACGTAACTTTCTACTCCGAAGTCCGATTAGGGCATTTAAGTGCTCAGAACGAAGAGCACAATGAGAGCTACACTTTGCAAATGATTTTCGATCCATTTACCATTGATAACTTTCTCAAATTTGCACCAGAAGGCCTCCAAAAAACTACATCAACTTAGACATGTCAAAATCGACAAGAGAAAATAAGTGATGAGATATTGAAAGCACTGTGTAATCAAATCAACATGTTATACTTCCTGTCTTTCTTCATTATAGTGAGCATACAATAGCAAAACGTTTGTAGCTCTGATACCATGTTCAGAGAGAAGAAGAAGAGATGATAGACACACCAAATAGGCTCCCAAAGACTGATTCATATTGATCACTAGTTACATATATATAGGTGAGACCTAGTTCAAGTTAGGGCAAGCTATATATAGCTCTAACAATTTTTTGATGAGAGAATGGGTCCATGCAAAATTCAAAAGCTCACCCAAGAGCACGTCATGCCGTGGCCCCGAAAATAGTTTCATAATTGGCTACACCCAAACAAATGTTTACCCTTCCCACCAAGTCCCTGTGTGAGCTCAAATTTCACAAGTTCCTTCTGAGATTGGAGGAGTAATTGCTTGCAAATTGCAGCCAATAGCACCCGGATGGAAGCTAAAGGGGCTAGAGCAACATGTCCTCTTTCATTAGTGGATGTAGATGGGAGTGGCATTCTTATTGTTCCAACCTTGTTATAACCTATCCTACGGTTTCTAAAGCACTTGTGCAACACTCTTTCAATGATTGTCAAGTTTAGACGAATTGATTTTGTTGCCAGTGTGTTTAGAATCCACTTTAATTTAATGCAAGGGAAAGACCCATCAAGAGAGGAATATCAAAAGTGGCTCCTAAATCTATGTAGTATTTACGACATAGGGATGTAATGCATTGATCATGTTCAACCCTAGGCTTGGTATAATAGACAAGATCAGAGCCCGAGAAAATTCATATATCATATCAAAGCATCTTTGAAAATGCCTTGCCCTAGCACTATATCGTATGAAGACATCATAGCTTTGGCAAGTTGGGATGCCATCAACCTTCCTTTGAGAAAGAGATGGCACTATAGCTAGTGATTCTATTGCACATTAGGCCTTGCCGTCCACTAGAATAATTGTTGAAAATGGAATTCAAAATTTTGGGGCAATGTACTAAGCCAACTATAGAAAGTTCACATGGGCAAGTTTAGGTAAGAGCTAGTATCATCTATATTTGCTTCTAGTCAGGCCACCATCATCATGCCCCTATGTTTAAAAATTTTCATATTAAAAATATGGCACAAATTGCTTCCCTCCTAGAACTATGCTTAACTCTAAAAGAGGTGGATTGTAAGTGAGGGAAGGGGACAAATTAGTCACATGAGAGAGAGAAATTGCACCTAGATTATGGTTTGAAGTTTGGACTACAATATCATTGAGAGAGGATCGCAATGTATGATTTTAGCAAATAGTATTTATTGGTAGAACATACTAAATGAGTGACATCTCACTAGGCATGACCAGGTGGACCAAGTAAATTCAGTACAATTTAGTTTATACTAGATGGTTGGTGTGGCCATTTTTTGTTTCTTGCAATTAATCGATAATTGGAAGAGATCAAGTAAATCGTCAAAAGTTCTGCACTCATATGGTTAAGTATAGATATATAACTTGACGGGTACCTTGATTCCCCTTCATGGTTTCAATTTTCTATTTTGGTAATTCTCATTCTTGATAAGACTTATTTAGTGAAAATCAAAATTAACAAGAAAGTTTCGATGAGAAAAGGTTGAAACTATGCTATTTTGTTGGACCCAATTGATTACAACAATATGTGGAGTAGGAGGAAATTGCAATCAAGGAGTTCTTTTTGATTTTGACATGCAAATATAGGGGCTTGAAAATGGGAATCGGAGCTGCATTGCCTATTGCATGGAGGGAAAACATGAAGGTTAAGGGGGACAATGTTATTATTATCATGATCTATGGGTATAGCCAGATTTTAGTCTGTGGATGTACTCAAATCTCATATTAGTCATATCAATGAGCTTAAAGTGTAAGAGTGGGAAATCCTAGTGATGCAACAAAGAGGGAGTATGCTTATATGGGGTACATTAAATTTATATGCATGTACTGGAGGAGCCTCATGAAAATCATCCATGCAAAAGAAAGAACGAGGATTACCAAAAAGCGAGCAGAGAAAAGCGAGCAGCCCCAAATAAGCGAGCAAGATTAAATAGGTTTCAAGCGAGCGAGAACCTCATCCAGCATCTTATTCCTCTCAATATCATTGGAACAATTGATGTGATCATAAGCAAATTAAACATATTCCAACAATGAAGGCATGCCTGAAACTCACAATTAACTTCTCTTTTACTCCCATACTATCACATTTGAGTCGTTCTTGAGAGGTAGAGACACAACAATACATAAAATTTGCGATAAAAAAAGCGAACACTACTCAGATTGAACATCCACATAGCAAGATAATGATAGATCACAAGGTAGAATATATGACTGAAATTATGTAAACATGATCATGTGCTACATGTACATATCATGTCTTTTATGCTTGCAGAAAATCATCCATACATTTGATCCAAAAACATGGAAACAGAACTAACTATGTCAAAAGAAAAAAAACACATTTTCATCATAAGGATTAATTTTTCTTAGTGAAAATACCTATGTAATCTGGACAATACCATGCTCTAAAAAACTTAGGGAGCCAAAAAAGGATTTTAGCCCTCCATACTTCTATTATGACCAATGTCTGAATGATAGTTCTGTCGGAACTAGAAATGAATGCATGTAAACCACCATGTTGATTGCTCATCTAGTATCCTATAGATTATTATGTTAAACTCAATACATGACCACAAACTCAAGCATAAGAGGAGCATGATTCAAGTGAAATGATTGGTAAAGACACTTTGTAACTAGTATCCTGCTGCATCTAATTGAAAATATGCAATAGGCATTAACAAGCTTCTATTTCCACCTTTATAAGCAAACTCGTATCTTGTAGTATGAAAAACTTTAAGGAAAACATTGCACTTAATGCATCAATTAAGCGAGTGACCACTCATCAAGCACAATCGAACAATCATCAAGGAAAGTCTAGTCAAGCAAGTTGAAGCAAAAAACCAAATATCTATTTGGATCTATGCCATGGTGTATCCGCCAACCATGAGTAGCAAACAAACCTATAAAAAAAGCAAAATAGGGATTATGCCACTCTACCATGATCACTTCCATGCTACAAATAAGGGAATACATAGTCGTTTTAGGGTACTTTTAGGGTTCATTCCCAACCAATAAAAAGAGAGCCAATGCTATCTATCTGTATTCATAAAATCTTTATGAACATTATCATGTTCAATATAAGGATAGGAGCCAGCTCAATGGGTAGTCTTAAACAAATATAAATACTATTTGAATTTTAACCTTATGCAAAAGCTTTTTTTAAAACACAAAGTAAAACTTGATTATACATATAGATGGGAATCAGATCACCATTGTAAGTATGTATTTAGTAATTAAGTTGAAAATATTCCCTTAGAAAAGTGTCATAGTGTTGAAAGTTGTGGTGCCATGAGCACATGTAGAGCAAAGGTATGAGTAAAGGGAAAGCTGCCACATGGCATGGAGGACATATCCCACATGTGAGCAAGCAAATGCATGTAAGTACCCTCACCTATAAAAGGGAGGTTCATTTGAAGTAAATCAAATCAAGCACTTTGCACTATCTCAAGATTCTTTTTATGAGTCCAAGCTAATCTATCTTGGAACCTAATTGACTTGAGATACATGTCATGAGCACTCTCTTCATCATGTTTCCACATAGGTTTCATCCACCTTAGAGCGCTCCATAGATCCTGAGGCACACATGTTTTGTCATGGTATCAGAGCATAGGTTTAGCTCTCCTAGTTTAGCTCATTAGTAGTTCACTAGGATTGCTTCCATTCCTAGATTAGTTGTAGGCATGCCTTAGGAACTCATGAGTTCTCCTAGGTTAGTTTTAGTTTTAGATTAAGAACAAGTTTCTGTCCCTTGAGAGAGAAAATTTCCGTCCATCCATTTCATGAGAGATTCATTGTGAGCTTGAGTGTTCCTTATTCTATGAGAACAAGAGAGTCCCTTGAGTAGTTTCTTTGTGAGGAGAGATTTGAAAGGTTTGAGAAAGAGAGCCCGAAGATCTACCTACACCCATCTTTGAGAGGTTCTGAGTAGAAAGAGAAGTCCAAAGAGAGGTTCTCCAATAGAGCTTCAAGCTCCCTACTGCCTCTCCAAACGACCTACAGGCAGACTCTACAATGAAGAACAGCCTTGCAGCAACTAGAATGCTCACGGGCAATGCTCCAGAGGGTCGCGACTCTAGCCAACGCTATCTGCCTCCACTACGAAGGTATACTTGCATAACTCCGTAGGACTAGGAGGGTGCCCTAAAAGGTTATATAAGTCCTTCCAAATAGATTCCTGGGGATCAGGTGAGCTGGAAGTGCTTCCTAGCCACATGTTGAACTGGAAAAAAGGAAAAAAATCTATTACTAATGAGCTGAGAAGAAAGGGGAAGGGAAGAGAGGCTTACTATCAGAGCGCGTCTATAGACGCGTCTAATTTGTGCGTCTATAGACGCGTCTAACAGAGCATCTAACAGAGTATCTAACAGAGTGTCTATTGATGCATCTGTCTGTGTCTACAAACAAGCTAGATGTGCCTGTAGATGCGCTTTTAGATGCGCTCTGAGATGCACCTATAGACGCGCTCTGACAGACGGGATTCCTAAAAAGTAGAAAAGGACATTGCGCCTGACACACAAACGTGACACTGATACCCAGATCATGCGCTTCTTGGATACGAGAAAGTACAAATCTAAAGAGAGCAAACTTCCAAACAAGATCAACTGTAAAAAGACTTACTTGGATAGAGGTATGGCAGGTTCTTTCTCGTTCTTCTTTCTTTTTCAAAGTTGCTTCTCCTCCTTGTTCGTCCTCCTCTCCTTTAAGCTTAGAAGTAAGTGTGGGTGCCTTCCTCTTAAGTGTAAGCTTGGACGTAAGTATGGGAGCCTTCCTCTTAAGCATCGAAACTATGGATCTGCTAATAAGGAAGGAAGCAAGCCGCGTGAAGTATAAGTAATGTGAAGAAAAGAAAAGCGAGCGGCGTGCTAAAAAGCAGGTTTAAAAGCCGCATCTATAATCGTGTCTAATAGCGCATCTATAGGTGCATCTAAATACACAGAGTAGACACGCTTTTAGACGTGCCTTTAGACGTGATTTTAGACGTGCTTTTAGACGTGCCTTTAGATGCGCCACAGAGTTTAAATTAAACATTTGAAGAAGAGCAAATTTGGTGGGTTGTTTGTTTGTAGGATGTCTTCATCTTCAACAAGTAGCTCCACTGAGGATGAATCCCTCCGTATCCACCATCGCGAAATGTGGTTGGAGCAAAAAATCAAATGTTTGTGTGATCAATGTCGAGGAAATATGTATCGTGCACACAGGATTACACTCAATTATATCTCAAAGTATGGAGAATGGGATGTGACCGTAAACAAGGTAAGGGTTTGTAAGTTAAGGTTGATTGAGATACCTATGGGTGTTCATATGTTTGAGTTATGATCCTGTTTTAATTTGATATAGGATGCAGTGCCACACCCGCATATGTTACCCTATGCTCACCGTGAGGAGGCGAAGCGTCGGCAATATGAGGTGGGATCTTCAGGAGGGACCGTTACGGATGCATGGAGTGATGGTGATAATATCCCTCTGCCATTACCTCATGAAGCCATGGAGGAGGAGGTGTTTGATGATATGGTGCAGGATTTATACGTCCATCAAGGGAGGGATAATAGCATGGAGCAGGATGATCTTTTTACTGCAGCATCGACTCCACTGTTTGAGAGGTGCACATTCTCTGTTCTACGTGCCTCCCTTGAGTTACTAAACTTGCGAACCATCTATGGATGGAGAAATGCAAGTTTGAATGCATTACTCAAGTAAGCTTTAAAGTCGATTTTGCAAACATGGTGAATTATGCTAGTGGGTCAATTACTCGAATGCTTTTCCTCATTTATGGTCTTCACATGCAGGCTATTGTGTAAAATGCTTCCAAGGGAGAATAAACTATGGACCTTAAGAGATATGGCAAGGCAACATGTGACCTCTCTTGGAGGATTAGATTACAAGCGCATCCATGCATGTGTCAACGATTGCGTTTTGTTTCGTGGACTACATAAGGATGCAAGAGAGTGTCCTACTTGTGGAGAGGCAAGATATAGAGTAGATCTCAAAACCTTGGACGTGCCTCATAAGGTATTGCGACATTTTCCCATAATCCCTCGCATCCAACATATGTTCAAGTGCAAATCTATTGCAGAGCTCATGTCATGGCATTCCTCCCATCGATCAACTGATGGCAAGTGGAGAACTCCTGTGGACTCTCCTGCGTGGAAGCATATTGAAGACACATGGCCAAGCTTCAAGGAAGAACCTAGGAGCTTGAGACTTGGATTGGGTATGGACGGTGTGAATCCATTTGGTCTCAAAAGCATGTCTTACAATGTATGGCCAGTGGTATTGGTGAATTATAATGTTCCACCCTCTATGGCTATTAAGAAAGGACATGTTATAATGTCCCTTCTAATTCCAGGGAAACATAAAGTCAAAAACCCTGATGTTTATTTGGAGCCTTTGATTGATGAGCTAGAGATACTTTGGAGAGTTATCGAGGTGCATGATGTGAGCAGGCCTCCCTCGTCACGAGACTTCAACTGCAAAGCAGTCTTGATGTGGACAATGCATGATTTCCCAGGCTATGGTGAGTGTTCAGGTAAGCATTGCATTTTTTATTATGAATAGGCAAAGGATATGGCACCCTAAACCCACCTTCCACTCTTAATTGCGTCTATTGTTCAGGTCTCACTACATCAGGTTACCATGCATGTCTTGTTTGTGGTCCTTGTTCCAGCCAGGGGCGATACTTGGCGATATTCCTTATACCTCTATAAGTATCTTGTGACTATTCTACTATGTTTTTCGAAAAAGCGCTAGTTGCCTCATGGGCAAACGCATTGAATAAGGTCATCTATGAGAATCACCATCGATTTCTCCCACCTGATCATCCTAGATATGTTGCCCCTTGGAATGAAGTCCTCCCACAATCACTCACCGCAGGAGATTGGAGAGAATTTGGGATGGTTCCAGACGACTCCACCACTTGGCATGAGCTGGTAAGGGTTTGTAACTATTGGCTGGAAGTAAAGATTGGCTATATTGGCTGAAAGTAAAGATTGCATGCTAACACTTTATTTTGTTTAGATACTCCATCTTTTATCGTTTACCATATTGGTCCCACCTCAAGATCAATCACCTACTTGATCCCATGCATATCTTCAAGAATGTGGCATCTACCATTTGGGAGCATTTGAATGGGACACGAGATTCGGTAGGCATAAGGGAGGATCTACGTACCACAGGGAGGATGCATGAAGCTTGGCCTCAAGAGAGACCAAATGGGCGTGTTTTTTTACCTCGTGCACCGTGGATGTTATCAAAGCTAGAGATGGCGACGGTGAAGCACACTATTACTACAATTCGTACTCCCACTGGATGCATGAGGTGTTTGAAGGGAGCCTTTACAAAGAGCAAGAAAAGAGGTATAGAGCAATTATATGGCTTGAAATCTCATGATTGGCACAAGATGCTCCAAGTAAGTATTTTATGTGCATAATATCTTTTTCCTTTCAAATTTGTGAGTGAATAGCTATAAGCAACTAATCAACCACCTCCTTGTAGGTTCAGTTCATACTACCTACTAGCATTTCACGTAGTGCATCGAAGGACGTGAAAGATTGTATTTACAAGATGGGCAAGCTTGTGAGGTATGTGAGCTCAAAGGAAATAGATTTCACTACGCTTGAGAATGCTCGAGTTATGTCAGTGGAGGTGGTTTGTTTAGTGGAGGAGACATTTCCACGTTCTATTCTTACAAGCCAACTACATCTCATAGTGCATTTGGTGGATGAGATTGCTATATGCGGTACTATACATGCACGATGGTTGTTCTTCCTGGAGTGCTTCATGAAGACCTTGAAGGGCTTCGTGAGACAAAATGCAAGACCCGAAGGTAGCATGGCTGAGGGTTGGTTGGTACAAGAGTCACTTGTATATATTTCTAAGTTTCTTGTTGATGTGGATAGCTCTCTCCCACGACTATGGAGAGATGATGAAGACCTAAGGATGACCTCTATTGTGCCTCAAGGGAAAGGACACAACAAAGTAATAGACATGGAGTTGCATAATAGTATCAACCTCTTTTGCGTGCTTAATAGTGATGTGATGAAAAGATGGGTGACAAGATACGAGGATGCAAAGGCAAGAAGACAAGAAGAAAGGGCCCTCTTTCGTACACACCACGGATCTCGTGTGCCATACCCTCAGTATCTAAGAGTAGTTCCAAAGGATATTCATGTGGATTGGCTACTTGATGAAATGGAGAAAGCAGAGAAAGACGAGGGGATGCATATCACAATGGAAGAATGGGAGTATGATAGGGGATGCATGAGCAAGGTCGGTATATAGAATGTTATGCATAAGTTAGGAGCTTTCAATAATTTAGATTGCTTATTTAATTGATTTTTTCTTGGTGTAGTGCACTATGTTCAATGCTATATGGTGTGAGGGCAAGCATTTTTGAACACAACAGATTGATGATAAGAGAAACACACAAGATTGCGGCGTCATTGCTAGCTTTGAGGGAGCCAATCACTACAAGGCATAGGCCATTTTCCGACGGAAATACCGACGCTTTTTACATTAAAATTTTTTTTTTTCACGGGCACAAAGGTCGCTATAAAAGTCGTTAAAATCGTCGGAAAAGGAGCGTCGCTATAAACCGTCGCTATATAGCGACGCTGTTAATCGTCGCTATATAGCGACGATGTAAACGTCGCTATATAGCGACGATGTAAACGTCGCTATATAGCGACGATGTAAACGTCGCTATATAGCGACTCTGTTAATCGTCGCTATATAGCGACACTGGTAAACGTCGCTATATAGCGACGATTAACAGAAGGTAAAAAAAATGGTTAGTGGGGCTAAACAGGGCCAAAAGGAAGCCCTGTTTAGCCCCACTAACCATTTTTTTTTTTTTGTAATTACAAAAGAAAGTTTTTTATAACAAAATTTCCCTTGCTTGCAGGGTGATACAAAATTGTTCTTGTGAACGATGAGGAAGAAATGCATATACATATACAACTGTGTTTGAAACAAAATTACCCTTTGAAAGGGCGATACAAAATGGCTCTAACGAGCGGATATGAAAAATGCTACTACCACTACTAATCCGAATCCGAATCCGAATCGTCTTGTTGGGCTGTTCCCTGGTCCTCGGCACCTGCATCTTCTCCCTCGTCCCCGACACCTCCGTCTTCTCCTTCGTCATCGGCACCTGCGTCCGATCCTTGCCCCTGTTGATCGCTCGTCTCTGATGATGGGACGCTTGAGCTTTGACCCTGAGAGTGAACCATATAAATCGAAAATTAGATTGGAACTTAAATTAAAAAGTGAGATTACAAGCAGGAGTAAACTTATACCGTGCGAGCAGCCACCTCAGCCCAATCGACTGTCGCTCCCATTGCCTCTTGCTCAATGAACCACGGCTTGGTTCCTATCCGAAATGCGCGCCGCGTCTCTGCATCCGTAGGAAGACGACCCATCGCAGCTTGCTATGGATCCAATTTACGAGAGTTAGAGTTAGCTAAAGTGCATGTAATATGTAAGTAAAACAAATAGAACAATACATTAAATGGAAAGAAGTAAACTTACCACGGTTGCCTCGAACGCATACCGTCCACCTGCACCAAAGTGCGAAGTACCTACGACATCCAGCCGTCTCTTCGCAGCCCTCCTCTGACCCTCGAACATTTCAGGATGGTCCCTATGTTGCTTCTTGAAGTACTTCCAATCAGCTTTGTCTGCCCAGCTGGGTAGACAACCCCTTTGTAATGGAAGTACGCATGGTTGATCTGCGATGCTTTAGGACCAAACCCATGCGCTCGAGCATATAACTGTTATTAAACTCCACATTTGGCGGATTAGGAAATCTGAGTTTTAACTCATCGATCACCGCCTGCTTCTTTTGGCCATCTTGATACCGCCAATCGATATTTATGCCGCTCTTGAAGTGATGACTCATCAACCGCCTCATGGCGGCCATCACTGCTTTGCCCTTTTTGTCTTCTATTATCTCTCCGGCAGATGTGATTTGATAGGAGAGATCCCCTGATGAGTAAGGGGGACTGACGGTAGCAGAGTCTGAAGGAGTGGAAGCTGCGCGACCGCTTCCGGATCGAGGAGTAGCTGTGGGAGTAGGAGAGGGAAAGGGACCTGACTGATACTGTGTCTCCGGACCAAGTGGAGACCTAAAGGAGCGTGAGTGTGCTGACTCGTCTACATCTCCTGAGTCAGCACAACATGAGCCGCCCATCCTACTCTTCCTTCCCTTGCGGGAGGCATGCGCAGGTGATGATCCCGCGGTCGAAGGGGCGCGAGGGGATGGTTGGGCTGTACGTCCACCCGTCGGTGTAGGGGAAGGAATTGCGGAGGTCCTCTGAGAGAGCAGAGAGAAGAATCTCGCTGCCTCCTCATCGCTCATCTGCGCTACAAACTCGTCGGGAGTCCCAACAAAGCCATGCGCGGCTAGCAAAGGAGTCCCCTGAGGGGTAGTCGCAGTGCTACGTGGAAGAGGGGTCGGACCAGGGGTAGTCACAGTGCTAGGACCGAGAGGAGTCGGACCAGGGGTAGTCCTCGGGGTAGTCGCCTGAGAGGAATCAAAGTCCTCTGGAGCATATAGATCGTGAGCTCTCCTCCTGCGAGGCTGTCCGTACTCGTCCGATGAGCGACGTGATCCCATGTCTAACATAGACACAAACACGAAAACAGAAAACAAATAAACAAACATGAGCATTCTCATAGGCATAGGCATAGGCAAGAAGAAAGAAGAGGGAAAGGAAAGAAGAGGGAAAGGAAAGAGGGAAAGAAGAGGGAAAGATAAGAGGGAAAGAAGATGTAAAGGAAAGAAAAGAATGAGAACGAGGAAATAGAGAATGAGAGAAAGGGAAAGAGATGAGGGAAAATAGAGAATGAGAGAAGGGGGAAATGAGAGAAGGGGGAAATAGAGTGGGAAATAGAGAATGAGCTTATGCAGAAATAGAGAATGAGCTTATGCTTCTCTCATTCTCTATTTCCGCATAAGCTCACGCATGTGCATGAGCTTATGCGGAAACTTAAGCATAAGCTCATGCACATGCATGAGCATAAGCATGAGAAGGATGAGTTTCCGCATGCTTATGCTCATGCGGAAAAAGAGAAGGAGCTTATGTAGAAAAAGAGAAGGAGAGAAGCATCTCTCATTCTCTATTTCCGCATAAGCTCCTTCTCTTTTTCCGCATGAGCTTATGCTTATGCTCATGGGTGAGCATGAGCTTATGCTCATGTTTCCGCATATGCGAAAATAGAGGAGGAGAGAAGCATAAGCTTCTCTCATTCTCTATTTCCGCATATGCTCACGCAAAAGAGAAAGAGAAAGAGCTTATGCGGAAAAAGAGAAAGAGCTTATGCGGAAAAAGAGAATGAGATCCGCATATGCTTCTCTCATTCTCTATTTCCGCATAAGCTCCTGCGGAAACTTCCGCATAAGCTCATGCTCATGAATAAGCATAAGCTCATGCTTATGCTCATGCGGAAATAGAGAAGGAGCTTATGCGGAAAAAGAGAAGGAGCTTATGCGGAATAAGAGAAGGAGCTCATGCGGAAACTTGCGGAAACTTGCATGCGGAATAAGAGAAGGAGCTTATGCGGAAAAAGAGAATGAGAGAAGCATATGCTTCTCTCATTCTCTATTTCCGCATAAGCTCTTGCGGAAACTTACGCATAAGCTCATGGACATGAATGAGCATAAGCATGAGCTTATGCTTATGCTCATGCATAAGCATAAGCATAAGCTCATGCTTATGCTCATGCGGAAAAAGAGAAGGAGCTTATGCGGAAAGAGAGAAGGAGCACTTGCGGAAACTTGCGGATAAGCTCTTGCGGAAACTTGCGGATAGCTTATGCTTATGCTTATGCTTATGCTTGCGGAAACTTGCGGAGACTTGCGGAAACTCATGCTTATGCTCATGCGGAAATAGAGAAGGAGCATAAGCATGAGCATAAGCATAAGCATAAGCATAAGCATGAATGAGCATAAGCATGAGCTTATGCTTATGCTTATGCATAAGCATAAGCATAAGCTCATGCATAAGCTCATGCTTATGCTCATGCGGAAACTTGCGAAGGAGCTTATGCGGAATGAGAGAAGGAGCTTATGCGCAAAAAGAGAAGGAGCTTATGCGGAAAAAGAGAAGGAGCACTTGCGGAAACTTGCGCATAAGCTCTTGCGGAAACTTGCGCATAAGCTCATGACAAGCTCCTTCTCTCATTCCGCATAAGCTCCTTCTCTATTTCCGCATGAGCATAAGCATGAGCTTATGCTTATGCTTATGCATAAGCATAAGCATAAGCTCATGCTTATGCTCATGCGGAAATAGAGAAGGAGCTTATGCGGAATGAGAGAAGGAGCTTATGCGGAAAAAGAGAATGAGAGAAGCATACGCTTCTCTCATTCTCTATTTCCGCATAAGCTCTTGCAGAAACTTACGCATAAGCTCATGCGGAAGAATGAGCATAAGCATGAGCTTATGCTTATGCTTATGCATAAGCATGAGCATAAGCTCATGCTTATGCTCATGCGGAAAAAGAGAGGGAGCTTATGCGGAAAAAGAGAAGGAGCACTTGCGGAAACTTGCGGATAAGCTCTTGCGGAAACTTACGCATAAGCTCTTGCGGAAGCATGAGCATAAGCATGAGCTTATGCTTATGCTTATGCATAAGCATAAGCATAAGCATAAGCATAAGCATAAGCTCATGCTTATGCTCATGCGGAAATAGAGAAGGAGCTTATGCGGAATGAGAGAAGGAGCTTATGCGGAAAAAGAGAATGAGAGAAGCGTATGCTTCTCTCATTATCTATTTCCGCATAAGCTCTTGCGGAAACTTACGCATAAGCTCATGCGGAAGAATGAGCATAAGCATGAGCTTATGCTTATGCTTATGCATAAGCATAAGCATAAGCTCATGCTTATGCTCATGCGGAAAAAGAGAGGGAGCTTATGCAGAAAAAGAGAAGGAGCACTTACGGAAACTTGCGGATAAGCTCTTGCGGAAACTTACGCATAAGCTCTTGCGGATGAATGAGCATAAGCATGAGCTTATGCTTATGCTTATGCATAAGCATAAGCATAAGCATAAGCATAAGCATAAGCTCATGCTTATGCTCATGCGGAAATAGAGAAGGAGCTTATGCGGAATGAGAGAAGGAGCTTATGCGGAAAAAGAGAATGAGAGAAGCGTATGCTTCTCTCATTCTCTATTTCCGCATAAGCTCTTGCGGAAACTTACGCATAAGCTCATGCGGAAGAATGAGCATAAGCATGAGCTTATGCTTATGCTTATGCATAAGCATAAGCATAAGCTCATGCTTATGCTCATGCGGAAAAAGAGAAGGAGCTTATGCGGAAAAAGAGAAGGAGCACTTGCGGAAACTTGCGGATAAGCTCTTGCGGAAACTTGCGGATAAGCTCTTGCGGAAACTTACGCATAAGCTCTTGCGGAAACTTACGCATAAGCTCTTGCGGATGAATGAGCATAAGCATGAGCTTATGCTTATGCTTATGCATAAGCATAAGCATAAGCTCATGCTTATGCTCATGCGGAAAAAGAGAAGGAGCACTTGCGGAAACTTGCGGATAAGCTCTTGCGGAAACTTACGCATAAGCTCTTGCGGAAACTTACGCATAAGCTCTTGCGGATGAATGAGCATAAGCATGAGCTTATGCTTATGCTTATGCATAAGCGTAAGCATAAGCATAAGCATAAGCATAAGGTCATGCTTATGCTCATGCGGAAAAAGAGAAGGAGCTTATGCGGAATGAGAGAAGGAGCTTATGCGGAAAAAGAGAATGAGAGAAGCATATGCTTCTCTCATTCTCTATTTCCGCATAAGCTCTTGCGGAAACTTACGCATAAGCTCATGCTCATGAATGAGCATAAGCATGAGCTTATGCTTATGCTTATGCATAAGCATAAGCATAAGCTCATGCTTATGCTCATGCGGAAATAGAGGAGGAGCTTATGCGGAATGAGAGAAGCATAAGCATAAGAGAATAAGAGGGATGCGGAAATAGAGAATAAGGGGGAAAGGAAAGAGAGAAGGGAAAAGAGAGAGGGGGAAAGAGAGAATAAGAGAAGAGGGAAAAAAGAGAAGGGGGAAAATGAGAAAAAGAGAAGGGGGAAGAGAGGGTTCCTACGCCCATCACTGCAGCTAGCGCTTAAGGCGCTAGCTGCAGGCAAATGCAAATAACAAAAAGCTTAAATGGAAAGAAGAGGAAGCACTTACTTGTAAAAGTATGTCCCGCTCGGTGTAGTGGACTGGGCCCACAAAAGAGAGACTATGTCCCGCTCGGTGTAGTGGACTGGCCCTACAAAAGAGAGAAAACAACCCATTTTTTCAAATAAGATGTTAGTGGAAAGAGGAGATCACAAAAGCAACTTCTTGAAAGGAGACAAGGAAAGAGAAGATTGAGGAGACAAGGAAAGGAGGAGATTGAGGAGAAGAGAAGGAAGAGAAATACATAAAGAAGAGGTGAGTTTCTTTCTTTCTTTCTTGAAATTTCGTTTTTTGTTTGAATCCTTTCTAATCAAGCATGAAAACTAGTTTAAAACTTTAGCAATACAAGTAGAAACACTCACAAAACCAAAGCTAACAAACAAACAACCTACATTGTTGAAAAAAACTCACCTTTTGAAGAACTTTCTTTCTGGAAACCAAAGAGGGAAAAAGGAGAGAGAGGGTGCACAAGAGGTAGGAGGAGGGTGAGGAGTGGGAAATAGGGTAGGAGGTTGCTTGGAATAGATGGGAGGTCAGTGAAAATAGGTGGGAGGAGATTTTGGAGAGCTTAGTTTAGAGATTAGGAAAGCTTTGAGCAAAACGCTGCGGGTTTCGGCGTTTCGGGTTTTAACCCACAGCGTCGCTATATAGCGACGCTTATTCGTCGCTATATAGCGACGTTTTTAATTGAAAACGTCGCTATATAGCGACGCTTTCAATTAAAATCGTCGCTATATAGCGACGGAACAGAGCGTCGCTATATAGCGACGCTTACTGTTTGTTTTTTAATGAGGCCTCTTGTGACTCAAACATGCTATGCCTATAATTGTCAATATCTCCTCTTACTACACAGCCTTACTATATAGGATTTTTTGTTTCAATCCTTACTATATAGCGATGTCATTCTTTTCATATAGCCTCAAGAGAAGCTCAAATTAAACATGCTATGCTCATAATTGTGTACATCTCCTCTTCATGCTTATGTTTTGGTTTTATAAGTGTAGATGGAAGGGACGAGTGGAAGCTCATCCGATGATGCGCCAACGCCCGGGAGCACGAAGTGGCTTACGGAGAGGTTATATTGTCATTGCACTCATTGCAAGCGAGAAGTACGACATCAACGTCGTATTATCATGCGCCACTTGCGGATGTATGGGGAGGAGCCGGAACCAGTACCCCCCGTTGGTGTTGCACATGTTGATGGATCATCGGTAAGTCAAAGCTATTTAAGTTCGCAATCTTATTGTATACCCGGAATTAGAAGATCTTCTATTTACACGAATGAGCTTATGACAGGATGACGAGGGTGACGAGGGTACACATATACCTTCTCACTTTCAACAAGACTATAGTCTCCCAGATGACGACGAGGGTATGGTCGACATGATGGATTCCATTTTTAGGGGCACTACATCCCACGTACACGTGATGTCAGAGTCTGAGGTGAAAATGCGAGAGTTGCAATCAACACAATTGTACGAGGGTGCCAGGATGTCTAAACTACGTGCTTGTCTCTCAATCTTGAATCTACAAGTAAAGTATGGGTGGTCGGATACAAGTGTCTCGGCCTTAATGAGGTTAGCCCTTGCATTAATTTAATTGACTCATTATTTGGATATTGTTTGTTTTGAGAATCATCATTTGGATAGTGTCTTTGTCATAGGTTGCTCCAAAAGATGTTGCCTGCACCAAATACCATGCCCGCATCAAGAGATGAAGCGAAAAAGATGCTAACAATGGTGGGTATGGATTATGATACCATCCATGCTTGCCGTAATGATTGTATTCTCTTTCGTCGTGAGCATGGAGATTTGGCTAGTTGTCCAAAGTGTGGGGAACAACGATATAGAGATGACTTGCAGGGTGAGAGGATACCGGTAAAGGTCTTAAGACACTTTCCCATCATTGCAAGAATACAACACATGTTTCGATGCAAATCCATAGCGGAGTTGATGACATGGCATGCATCTCATCGGTCCACTGATCACACATTGAGGATTCCCGCAGATTGTGCGGCTTGGAAGCACATAGATAATCAGTGGCCGGACTTTGCGAGAGAGCCACGCAACTTACATCTTGGGCTAGCCATGGACGGCGTGAATCCTTTCGGGTTACGCTCGACATCTTGGTCGACATGGCCCATAGTCGTGGTGAATTACAATATCCCACCATGGCTAACAATAAAAAAGGGACACCTCATGCTTGCACTACTTGTGCCAGGAAAGTACAAGGCAAGAAACATGGACGTGTACATGGCACCTTTGATAGAGGAGTTACAGATATTATGGAGAGGAGTGCAGGTCTTTGATATTTCCAGAGCTCCTAGGCATACCAATGATATTTCCGTCAGGGGTATCTTGATGTGGACCATGCATGACTACCCAGGATATGGAGAGTGCGCAGGTACGTGGTTATGTCTTTACATGTACAATGAGGGATTATGCTTTTTTTACTCTCTTTTGCACGCATGTCTTGTACTAACATATTCATGCACGCGTGCAGGGCTTGCTACAAGTGGATACCATGCTTGTCCTGTTTGTGGACCCGCTCTGAAATCGCTTGCACGCTACTCCAAACACATGAGGAAAAATGTTTATGAAGGTCATGCTCGATACCTTCCGCTCGACCATCTCGCACGTGGAGGTCAGCTTGATCCACCACCATCATATTTAAAAGCAAGTGATTGGATTCAAGCTTGGAGGGAGAATGGAGAGGAACCTCCTCCTGGTATGAAGAGGCTATCGATCTTTCACGAGCTTCCTTATTGGGGTCAGTTACAAATCAATCATCTCTTGGATCCCATGCATATCTTTAAGAATGTGGGGGCTACCATTTGGGCACACTTGGTTGGTTCCAAGGACTCGAGAGGAGTGCGAGAAGACTTGCGTGCTATGAATAGGATGTCTCGTTTGTGGCCCCAAGTGCATGCTTCAGGAAAAGTTGTCCTCCCGAAAGCAACGTGGATCCTCTCTACGAGGGAGGAGGCAGCGATCAAGGCAGACATTGCCTCTTTTCAAACACCGACAGGGTACATGCGTTGCTTGAAAGGAGCATTTTCAAAGGACAATAAGCTTAGTGGCCTCAAGTCCCATGATTGGCACAAGGTCTTACAGGTATTCTAAGTAGAATTAGTGTACCGATAATAGTGATGCATTAGCGTAATTATTATTATGTTATATTGTTGACATGATTTCATTGTTGCTTTGATAGTTCATCCTTCCAATTACAATAAAAGGGTGCTTACAAGAAGATGTTAGAAATGCTATATTCAAGATCTGTGGTATTGTGAGGTATGCTTACTATCAATTCGCATTATCTATTTTCTTCATGGACATGTGAAATAGGTGGATATCTCAAATATCTTACATATGCATGGACATGTGAAATAGGTGGATATCTCAAAAAGAGATCTCTATATCGAGCATCGAGAAGGCTAGGGTGGAATCCATCGAAGCCGTATGCTTGCTTGAGAAGCACTTTCCCTCAAGCATTATGACAACTCAAGTCCACTTGCTTGTGCACATAGTTGATGAGGTGGCTATAGCAGGTACCGTTCATAATCGATGGATGTTTTTTCTCGAGCGGTTTATGAGAACTTTAAAGGGGTTTGTAAGACAAAGAGCAAGACCAGAAGCAAGCATGGCAGAGGGATGGCTTGTGCAAGAGTCATTAGTATATATCACAGAGTTTCTTGCATCCACGGATCCTGATATACCGCAAGCTTGGCACAACAAGGATGATGATCGCATCATTGGCGAGGTCCCCCAAGGAAAAGGGATTGAAAGAAAGATGAGCGAAGAGCAAATGGAGAAATTCAATAAGTTTTGTATCCTCAATAGCCCTGAGATGCAGAAGTGGATTGAGAGATATGAAGTGGCCAAAGCAGAAAGAATAAATGCAAGGACAAGATTCAGAGTAATGTACAGGCGATCACAACCATATCCACGAGATCTGGCTCTTCTCCCTACTCACATGTCACTTGATTGGCTACAACTAGCTATACGTAAAGCCGAACGTGATGGAGAGACAATAAACGAGCGCGAGCAGGAGTTATCATCTGGATGTATGGTGCATGTAAGTTTCTTATCTCTTGATGTAATTAAGTAATTATTTGTGGCAATATATGCTATAAAATAGGTGCATCTTCATTGTTTTAATGATGCTCTTTTACAGTACAAAAAGTACAGTGCATTATGGTCATATGGACGACATTTTCGCATAGAACGCATCGATTCAAAGAGAGTCACGTATGATTGTGGAGTCATGGCTAACTTCACACAAGATAGCCGAGCAAGTGCTTCGGATACCAATCTTCTCTCCTCACAGTTGGATTATTGTGGAACCATACGCGACATCTATGAAATTGATTTCAGACGATTTACTATTTTCATTCTTGATGTAAAATGGTTTAGAACTACTTACAACGGTCCCCATGCAACTGTGAGAAAAGATGGTAGCGGTCTCTTTGCAATAGACTCCACCAAACATTGGACCGATGAAAGTGATACTTTTGTTCTTCCCGAGCACTGTGAGCAGGTGCATACTAATGATTTAATTAGTCGAAGCTTTCGTTTTTTAAGTCCATTGATATATATATAATTGACGACATTTGGCACGTGATTTTTCATCTTCAATATAGGTGGTTTTTCATCCGGATCGTTCTGATCCAAGATGGTGGTACGTGATCCAAGTTGCACCACGAAGTAAGCAGATTTTTGAAGATCGAGATGTGGATATGGAGATGCCACTACCAAATCTGGATCCAATTGATGAATCTAGCGAAGAAGATATAGATCACCATATGAGGCAAGAGGAAGATGCGCATAATGACATCGCACGGGAGGAGGATGGAGATCACGATATTGACGAGGAAGACAACAATCGTCAAGATCAATCACCACACTTAAGCTTAATTGAAGAAGATGATCAAATACTTTTAGGTGAACGTACGATGCTAGAGTACGATGATGATATAGGAGATCAACTCGGTATAGAGTTGGAGATAGACTTGCTTGGCGCCTTAGACTTGGCTCAAGATGAAACAGTTGATGTAAATGCTCTTATTTAATTTGATTTTTCTCATCTCCAACTTGGACATGAATATATGAGCTTCAAAGGCTTGATGTACATGCTCTCATTTTTTATTTCTCTATGAGCTGAAACATGTATGAAAATTTAAAAAATTTTGTCATTGGAAGAAAATAAATTTTAAGGCTATAAAAAAAAAAAAACCTCTCTGTAAAACGTCGCTATAATATAGTCTCAGTGTCGCTATATAGCGACCTTAGTAAAAGTCGCTATATAGCGACTTTTACTAAGGTCGCTATATAGCGACCTTTAAAAGTCGCTATATAGCAACTTGTACTAACGTCGCTATATAGCGACGCTTATTAAAAGTCGCTATATAGCGACGATTTACGACACCCGATTTTTATACCGACGATTAACGCTAAGCGGGCGCTAATCGTCGGTACGTAAACGTCGCAATAGGATGCGTGTGTAGTAGTGAATGGAGCCATGGATGATTATTGTGGCATAATCCAAGATATTATTATGCTTGACTTTCGACGCTTCTTTGTGTATGTTTTGGATGTAAAGTGGTTTAAGGACGTGGTGGAAAGAGGCCCTAATGCAACAATCAAATGCCATGCAAGTGGCTTTGTAACTATTGACTCCACAAAGTTTTGGCAAAGTAGGAAGGACACACTAGTACTACCGCAACAATGTGAACAGGTACTGTGCACAATATAAAAATACTCGCTTTTAAATATTTGATGCAAGAAAAGTAACATGATTGTATTTGTGTTTGAATTAGGTTGTCAATGAACCAATGGTGGATAATAATAGATGGTGGCATGTCATACCTATTATGCCACGTTCCAAAGTGATGTATAGTACATTTACTAATATGGAGCGTATGGAGGATGATCATGGCCATGGACGTGATGATGACCGTGATACAAGAGAGGAGGATGATCATGAGATAAGAGATACAGATATTGAGGCCATTATTCATGAGGACGATGCTACCATTCGAGATGCTGATTTCGATGAGCACATGATGGCACAAGTAGTAGTGGGTTGAATGTATTTGTAGATCTAAACACTTGTTTGGATTTTGAAGTAGATAGTTTGGCAAGGGTTGATCTCATTGAGGATGAGATTGAACCGTAGCCCCATAATTGATATTGGCAAAACTATTTTACCTATTATCTCATTCTCCTCATCTCACTTAATTCTTGTATATGTGGGCTTGCAAAAAATTATGTGCTTTGGTAATCATGGGCAATGTTTGGAAAGCAATGATGTACACCAAAATCTCACTTTCTGTATTCTCTGGTTTGCGTCTATCTATGCGTCTAAATGCGCGTCTGATTCTCAGTGTAAATGCACAAATAAACGTGCTAATACATGCGCTAATAAACAGGATATTAGACGAGCCTGTATTTTCTCAAGTTAGACGTGCATGTAGATGCGGTAATTTACGTGCAAATAGACGAGCTTTTAGACGCGCATTTAGACACGCCCGTAATTTCTCTACTAAAGCAACACCTATAGACGCGCCCGCTATTTTGCGTGTCTACCAAGCGTGTCTATAGTTGCTTTGTGTTGTTGTGTACTTTCGAGGCCTAAATGCATGAAATAGGTAGCGCGTTAATGCACTGCCTATTTTAGGCATTCAGGCCCTAAAAGTAGGACCCCATATCTTTGGACTTCCAAATCCAAATGGGATCATGTCATATATCAAATCGAATGACAAGAGCCAAATTAGATGGTTTTCATGTCCATTTTCTCCATATATCCAAATTGTATGCATCAATATATACATCAATATATACATATATGCATCAACATATACATATATATATACATATACATACATACACACACACACACACACACACACACACATATATACATGCATACATACATATATATATATATATATACATATACATACATACATATATATATATACGTACATATATACATACAAACATTAAAAGTAAGACTCCATTGGTTGCCTATGTCATGCATTTTGTTGTCTCATGAGCATGAAAACAAGCACTTGTGTTCCCTACCTTTCTTTGCAATGGGGGTCTTGATTTTGGGGGGGTATGCCTAAAATTGATAAACAACATTCTTTGATGAATATAGTTTTAGTTGATGGAGAAAATGGACATGAAAATCATCTAAATTGGATCTTCCCATTCAATTTGATATATGGCATGACCCCATTCAGATATGCAAGTCCAAAGATACAGGGTGCTACTTTTAGGGCCTGAATGCCTAAAATAGGCAGCGCGTTAACGTGCTGCATATTTCATGCATTTAGGCCTCAAAATTAGGACCCCATTGGCAACATAATGGGGTCCTACTTTTGAGGCCTAAATGCATGAAATAGGCGGCACATTAACGCACTGCCTATTTCAAGCATTCAGGCCCTAAAAGTAGGACCCCGTATCCTTGGACTTACAAATCCAAATGGGGTCATGTCATATATCAAATCAAACGGCAAGAGCCAATTTAGATGATTTTCATGTCCATTTTCTCCATATATCAAAATTATATGCATCAATATATACATATATGCATCAACATATACATACATATACATACACACACACATACACACACACACATATATATATATATATGTATGTATGTATGGACATGCATATATATATATATACATACATACATACATACAAACATCAAAAGTAAGACCCCATTGGTTTCCCATGTCATGTGTTTTGTTGTCTCATGAGCATAAGAACAAGCACTTGTGTTCTTTATCCTTCTTTGCAATGGGGGTCTTGATTTTGGGGGGGTATGCCAGAAATTTATCAACAACATTATTTGATGAATATAGTTTTAGTTGATGGAGAAAATGGACATGAAAACCATCTAAATTGGATCTTGCCATTTGATTTGATATATGACATGACCCCATTTGGATAGGCAACTCCAAAGATACGGGGTACTACTTTTAGGGCCTGAATGCCTGAAATAGGCAGCGCGTTAAGGGCTGCCTATTTCAGGCATTCAGGCCCTAAAAGTAGTACCCCGTATCTTTGGAGTTGCCTATCCAAATGGGGTCATGTCAGATATCAAATCAAATGGCAAGTAACGCGCTGTCTATTTCATGCATTTAGGCCTCAAAAGTAGGACCCCATTCTGTTGCCAATGGCGTCCTACTTTTGAGGCCTAAATGCATGAAATAGGCAGTGCATTAACATGTTGCCTATTTTAGGCATTCAGGCCCTAAAAGTAGGACCCCATATCTTTGGACTTACAAATCCAAATGGGATCATGTCACATATCAAATCGAATGACAAGAGCCAATTTAGATGGTTTTCATGTCCATTTTCTCCATATATCGAAATTGTATGCATCAATATGTACATATATGCATCAACATATACATATATATACATACATACATACATAAATACATACATACATACATACACACACATACACACACACACACACACATACACACACACACACATATACAAACATACATACATACATACATATATATACATATTAATACATACATATATATATATACATAGATACATACATATATATATATATATATATATATACATACATATATATATATATATAAACATACACACACACACACACACATATATATATATATATATGTATGTATGTATGTATGTATGTATGTATGTATGTATGTACATACATATATACATACATACATACATACAAACATCAAAAGTAAGACCCCATTGGTTGCCTATGTCATGCATTTTGTTGTCTCATGAGCATAAGAACAAGCACTTGTGTTCCTTACCTTTCTTTGCAATGGGGGTCTTGATTTTGGTGGCGTATACCAAAAATTGATCAACAACATTATTTGATGCATATAGTTTTAGTAGTTTTAGTACACATACATACATACATACATATGTGTGTGTGTGTACATACATACATGGATGCATGCATACATACATACATACATATTGATGCATATAGTTTTACTAGATGGGGAAAATAGGTCCCACTCCGATTTTTGTGGAGAGACACAACTAGACAAATAGAGCAAGTTCAAGGGGTTGCTAGGGACACCCCCCAGCAAATGGAGAGGCCCGGTATGCAATTTTAGCACCAATTTCGGGATGTAAGCTGCATAGTCATGTCCAAAAAAAGTTGTGTCAATTCTTGCATTAAATGTAGGGTGGTGAATATATCCTATTGCATCATGGGCCGGACAAGACGGAGGCGAAAATTTGAACCTCCAAAAAGACTTCTTTTACCGTTCTATGGGGACCGGCTCTTACTAGTGTTGAGAGTGGACAAGACAGCTACCATTGGTGTGATATGGGAATCTCCTAGTCTGCAATTTTAGCACCAATTTTGGGATGTAAACTGCATAGTCAGGTCCAAAAAAAGTTGTGTCGATTCTTGCATTAAATGTAGGGTGATGAATATATCCTATTTCATCATGGGGCCTACAGAAGACGGAGGGAAAAAATTGACCCTCCAAAAAGACTTCTTTTCCCAGTCTATGGGGCCCAGCTCTTACTAGCATTGAGAGTGGACAAGACAGCTACCGCTGGTGTGATATGGGAATCTCCAAGTCTCAAGTTTTGGGGTACATGAAATTAGATCATGCTAACGGTAACTCTAAGAGGTTCCAAAGGCATGCAACATTCTTCATCATAGCGAACTCAAATGCAAGGCAATGAAAATGCCAGGAGAGCTACTAGGTAGCATTGATTTTGGGAAGGGATATGATGATACTTTGTTGTGTTATGTAGGATATTAATTTCCATTAAATTTGGGACATGTTAGATATAACTTCATAAAATCCTAAGTCATGAAATTAATACATTACAAGTTCAAGCATAAATAATAGTCATGAAGTTAATGCATTAAATATTCAAGCCTAAAGAAGCATTAATCAAGACCTAATGCACCGTACCAGACTTTGGCCTTGCCCTCATTCCATAGACTTGCCAACGTAAGGCACAAATTTTCATTCTTAAGAATATGTGGAAAGACCTTACGTTTGGCCCACGTTTGGTGAAAAAATTTCATTCTAAAGAATAGGTGGAGTGAAATTGTGTTTGATAAATACAAATCAATGCTCAAGTTTGGACATAAATAAAGGTATCCTTTTGAAGATATTGAAACACATGAGAGAAACAATATTGAAGATACAGGAATTTTTACACATACTATTAAAGACAAATGAACATATAATGGATGAAATCCTATTGATGATACATGAATTTTAAATAGAATTGTCATTCAAAATTTATTTTTTACATCTCAAACTGGAAAAAATTTTGTCATTGGGAAAAACTATCTTTAAAGGTTGGTATGGGGGAAAACACTCCCTGTAAAATGTCGCTATGGGATAGTGTCTCAGAGTCGCTATATAACGACCTTCTACAAGTCTGACAAGTGTCACTATATAGCGACATTTATATAGAGTGACTATATAGCGACACTTTTTTAAACCTGCTTTTCTTACGGATGATTAGCACCCTGCATGTGCTAAACATCAGTGCTTAACTATCAGAATAAGGCCCGTGTGTAGTGCTGTCTATTTGACCTTAATTTAATTGGGGCTATCTCCACCTTTTCACATAAGAAATCCTTTGTCTCCTCAGATCAAGCTATATCTATAGAAAGTAAATATGATGGAGGAATAAAGTGAGAGCCGAATAGGTTCATCAGAATTCAAAATCTATGATGGAAGGTGTGTGTGTGTGTGTGTGTGTGTGTGTGTAGATTTCACTAGAACCCCTCAAGAAGGTCCAAGATTATTTGCACAACATTTAACATGAAATGATGATATAAAAAAGAGGGGTATGGTATAGTTTAGAACCACTTAAGAAGGTCCAAGAATATAAATTTACACAACATTTAACATGAAACGATTATATAAAAAAGAGGGGTATAGTTGAATCCCTCTATTAAAAACTTGGATTGAATTTTTTTTTCTATGGAAGAACCTTTGCTTAAAACCTTAGTCAGCAACGATGATACCTACCACCATCCAAAACATTTAAGTTAGAATTGATTCAATTTTTTCACGGAAGAACCTTTGCACAAAACCTCAGTCAGAAACGCTGATACTTGCCACCTTTTAAAACGTTTAAATTTGGATCCTAGTTGTGCCACTTTGCTTGAGCACGGTCCCACAAATCTCCCCAAACATTTGTCCCTCTCTTGCTTAGCCTGGGAACTGATTTATGTTGGTTATCTTGTAGCGGTTGGGCACTAAACAAGATGCAAAACCAAATTGAGTCTTGGCTCTGCAGAAGGTGCTTTTTTTCATTGTTGTAAATCCCTTCCATTTCAAAAAAGGTCGCATACTTTCCCAGGCCCTCCACATCCCTTTCCAAAGCTCTGACCCTTTCGTGATGCACCTTTCCTGCTCAAGAAGAAGGGATCGTAATGGAATCTCTTTCCAGTTTTTGCACCGATAAGGTTTGACTTTCCTCGCATTCTTCAAAAGCAGAGAGGTCCACACTAATTTCGGGTTTTGGTAGGCTTTTAGGATCCACTGAGCGATGAATCTTGCTGATGACTTTTTGACATCCACCACCCCTAGCCCCCCTTTCGCTTTCGATAGACTACAAAAGTTCCATCTGACCTTGGCGCTTCTATTGTGCACTAGGGAGCCCATAAGAAGGTTCGAAACAACCTGTTAAGTTGGTCAAATTGTTTTTTTGTAGGGAACCAGTAGGCTATAAAGTAAAGAATAAATGGGAAGTAATGATTCAACACAAATTTTATCCTAAGAAGGTTGTAGCCCTTGCCACCTGCTGATTTTACTCCTCATTTTGTCGGTTACCCAATCCCATTTGTCTTTGTTTGTATAGCTAAAGCCCATTGGGATCTCAAGGAGGCAAAAGATCTCACCCTCATTTAGGACCTTGCACCTCTTATTTATGAGAATTTGGGGAGGAGCCAACCTAGATCCAAAGACTCTTGTTTTCTCATGATTAATCTTAGACCCCGATGCTATGTCTCGAGGGAGTCAGTGATGATATGTAACCCTATCACGTGAGTTCAATTGAAGGATATTTTTAATATCTAAAATTTACAAAAATTAATTTACATAAGGGAAATTTTTAAATGATTTTGAAAAAAATGTACAGATTAGTATAGAAAAAGGGTACATTTTATTAATGAAAAAATTACAGATAAGGGATTTTACAAATAAGCCTTGAACGCACGTGATATAGAGAGTCTATACATAGTGACCCCCCCTGAGTGCTGTGTAGAAAGTGTCCAAGCATCTGAGGATGCTCTCCACTAATTTGGCATCATTGCTCGGTTTGAAATTCGTGTTGTCTATGAATTGCTGGCATACAATTTGTACTCTTCCTACTTGGATACCTTTGATGTTCGCATTGTTTTCTTCCTTCTTGATGAGCCAGCCAAGAGCATTTGCTGCAATGTCAAAGAGAAGAGGTGCTAAGGGGCAACCCTGTCTAATAGATATTTTAAGTAAAAAAGAGGAGGAGATGGCTCCATTTAGAAGAGTGTCAACAACCGAGATAAAACCCAGGACCTACCCCCATGTCCTAGAGGGAGGAGAGAAGACTGTCAACAACCGAGATACCCAGGACTTGCCCCCATGTCCTAGAGGGAGGACAAAAGTTAGAAAAAATCCCCATTCCATTTTGTCATAAGCTTTATCAAATTCTATTTTAAGAAAATAGATATCCTGGTTTGTCTCCTCTACATGTTCCAACCCTTTCCAAAGAGTTAAGATAGCCTCTAGGATGTGCCTACCTTGGATGAAGCCTTTTTGTTCTTCCCTTATCCCAGTCTTTCATTTTGAATTTGAGTCTGATGGCGAAGATTTTGTAGCTAGTGCTAAGTATGGTAAGAGGTCTCCAATTCTTGAGTGTTTCCTTGGGGTCCCCTTTGAACATAGTATTAGATAAAGTGGGACAAAAGTTGAATTTTGGGAATTTCGAAATTTGGTGGATTTCATTAAAATTGGGAAAGGCTTCATTAAATTTGGGAAAATTTCCATTGATTGTGGGAATTTTACCAATATTGAATAAGCTAATATTTGGAATTCTAATGATTATGAAAAACTTCATTGGTTGTGAAACAGTTCATTGCATATAAAAACCAAAACAAAGCATTTGTGGCAGAGTTTGAAAATCATGTATTTGGTGGTGTTAATAAACACCGTCTAGGGACAACATGTATATTTTACTTGAGGTGTTAATAAACACCAGTTGGTGGTGTCAACAAACACCATGCATAGTGAGTTCCACTAGAAACAAAGCAGTTGTTGGTGAAGGTCAGCTTCTGAAAATTGTCATATTAATAATATGCAAATACCCATTGACAAGATAACAACAATTGAGAAACATCACATGAGAACACACCTTACAATGGAAGTTTGGGAGATTAAGAGGGAGAAAATCGACACCATTTTCTATGCTTTGATACCAAGCAAGCTCTCCTGTGCTTTGATACATACACTTTGTGGAATCTTGATCTTGTTGGGTCTATTTATGGATTTTGATGTCCATGACCAGACAATTGCATCAATACACTCCCATACCTATGGATCCAACCTATTCTCTACCCAATACTTGTTCCAGCAATCAACATAGGCATTTGCATCACTGAGCCCCTTTCTCTTAACTGATGGTGCCCAATACTGAATTAATAATTTCTTGAAATTAGGAGAAGCAGCATCCATCTCAGCACTTGATATGGCAACCCCAAGCCATATGGGGTATATAGGATCTGATGGCCTCACCAAGACGAAGTCACCTTGCTTAACATCCACCATTGGTCTAAACTCTTCCCTCAGCTTACCTTTTAGAGGCCCACAATAGTGATCATTCCATTCCTCATATCCTTGGAAATCATTAATGCAATCATCTATATCATCCTCCTCATCAGGAGATTGTGTTCTTGGCCAAAACTCTCTGTACACTCCTATCTCTCAGATGTTTTCCTGTTCGAGCTCACCGATAATGGTTTTCCAATAGTCTATAACTGGCCTAATGTAGGACTCACAGGATGCATTCTTTCCACTTGCACATCTCTCTCAAAACTTAATGTAATCCTTTATCCCTGATATTACTTGCAAGTGATCTCTCACAAATGCAGCCATTGGCAGTATATCCGGACAACCTGTTGGCAACAATGATCGACCCTCACTATCTTTCTTCCATAGCTGAATTCCCCTTTCAATGGGCATCCAATTCGGTGATTTTGGATGCACCTTGTACTGCATCATTGGTCTGTCACCATGCATGTAAAATCGAAATTATAATGGCTTTGCATGTCCAACTAGCATTTCTTGCCCATCACATAGGTAGCCATCCACATAATCCTTGAAGTTAGGAACCTGTGTAAGAACAAATGGTGTCGATGAAGATGATGTACATTTTTTGAATGTATCCATTAGATGCGAGAAAGAAGAATGTTTGTCCCACCCACAAGCTCTCAGAAAACCTGCTGAACATTGCATCAATGTCCTCATGTGTGTGCCCTACCATCAAGAAGCCCAATTGAACTGTCTTGAAAATGCCCCTTGCTACAAGAAGAGAAAGGTATGAAAACAAGTATCTATTTTTGTTCTCAGACCCACAATTATCTAGTTGGAGTAGCAAGTTCTCTGGCAACTTTTGGAATGGTGGCTCAATAGCAACACTCCCCTCTAAAGAGGGTGGGTTTTCTCTTGTATTTGACGGAAAAAAATTCATACATGTGTCTGTAGCCCTTGCAATGGAAGTTGTCATGGCCTTCGTGACAGACTTCGGGTCACTTTCTGATACAGTTTCTAGATTTGCATTTGTGATTGTGACATCTACATTTTCAGACAAGCTAGCTCCACTTGTGGAAACATGTGCACCTTTAGAACTATAATGGGAGTCCAAAGCATTTCTTGAACATAGAGCATTCAAAAGGCAAGCATTGCTTCTAGGAATCCCATTGGTAGCAAGGTCTCCAAGGTCATGCATATCCATCCTATCGAGGTAATTGCACAAACAAATTGAGAGCGATCCAATCGTCAGGTTGGGATCAGATGGCCACAAACCATTGAGGGTGAAGTGTCCATAATGACCGTTTCCATGCCCATGGGTAATCATTCCAATGAGTGAAACCTGTAATTGCCATGCAGAATCGGTGTCCTTGGACCTCACCCAAAGTCTTGGAATTGCCATCTTTTTTTGGTCCATCTTATCATGGATTATCCATACATACTTTTTTGGATCCATCTCGGAGTACCTATGCCATGCATAGTATAAGTTCCTACAACTTTGTTGCTGTATCATATGCATCTTTCTCTCTTCCATCAGCGAATTGCGCTCATCTTGACTTTTTTTGGCTGCCAATTCAGCCTTGATCCACTGCACAAGCTACATTTAGAGAATTCACTCGTCTTAGCAAGGGCTACATTTTTTAAGTATGATTTCCAAATCCTGCCAAATGTGGGGATGTGGATAGGCTCTGATAACCACATTGATTAAGTGAAGTGTTGACCTCATGTAGGACATCTATCTTCTTATACACTTCAAGTATCACTGGCTGTGTCTCTCTAGAACCATCCTGCATGGTTCTACTCTTGTGAGGCATATGCTCTGTGCTATTATCCACAAAGTGTTTCGGCTGCACAAGCTACATTAAGAGAATTCACTCATCTTAGCAAGGGCTACATTTTTTAATTTTGATTTCCAAATCTTGCCAAATGTGGATGTGGATAGGCTCTGATAACCACGTTGATTAAGTGAAGTTTTGACCTCACGTAGGACATCTATCTTCTTATACACTTCAGGTATCACTTGCTATGTCTCTCTAGAACCATCTTGCATGGTTCTACTCTTGTGAGGCATATGCTCTGTGCTATTATCCACAAAGTGTTGAATGAGAGCCCTTCCCATACCTATGTGCTCCCTGCTCCTCCTCATAATCCCTGAATTGCCATGCACATATCGTTGCACACATTAGGAAAAAAGGGAGCTCATTTTGGGGCCTTTTACGGTTTGGAAAAATAAGCTCTCAACCAATCAATAGAAGGCCAAGGTAACGTTGAAAATTCACGAAAATAAGAGAAAATAGAAAAAAGAAACAATACTTTATGTAAGTACAAGCGTGCTACATTAATGAGGAGATTGGTTTTTTATTCGTAGAAGATCTTTGGACAAGAAGATAGAATCTAAACTGACATTTTATCTGACAAGATCCTTCCCGCTTCCACCTTCCTTTGAATTTTCAAATGTTGTGCCGCCTTTCATGCGAAAGGTCTACCATTCTACACCATTGCCTCATTGTGCAACAGCCTTCCTTTTCCAAAACTGCTCCCTTGATCCTGTTTGGCGTAGAGTAAGATGTTTCTCGTCAACTGTCTGTTTGCCCACTTTCTCTTTCTTGAAACTTCAAATTGTTATCTTAGTTACATTACTTTGCTATTGTTACAGATTCAGAAAATCTCCATGGTGAACCAAAACCACGGCCGTTCTTGTGCAAGACGCTCTGTGGATGATAATGCTACGAAGGCAGAATTATACCAAACATCCTTACCCCGTCGACCTGCTTCTTCTATTTCGTCGGTAGAGAATTCAAGTACAGTCAAAACAGAAGGAACTTGGGAAAGGTTTAGTGTTTCGAAAGGAGCATGGGTGCTCATGCAACCTAGCAAAAGAAAAAGACCCCAGACAAAAAATATTTTCTTGGCATCGTGGAAGGGAAGAGTACGAGATTTTAAAATCACCAAAGGGAAGATATCCGTGAAAGAAGTTTTGATTCAGCACGTGTACATGCATAAAGAACTTGTCTTGTGAGACTATCCAAAAAATCTTCCGCAACACAGGCCTAATTGTATATTTTTCTATTGTGGTTTTTTCCTTCATGAGGTGTATGGATTTTTAAGATGAAGCTTTCTCTCTTAACTTATTGACATTCTTGTGTTGTTTTATTTCAGATTTATATCCTTCATCGTATGAGACATGGCAAAACATCGATTGTATTCTGGGATTTATAGATGTTCTGCATGGATCGATAGGAGAACAACAATACCAAGGTCGATGTGCAACAGAGCTAGCTCAATCGGGTATATTTTTTACTGAACATTTTTATCAGTTGCTGGACAAAGCTAACACACATGGTGTATTAATAAAACAAGACCTTCCGGCGTGGAATTCGGTGGATTGGCCTCACCCACATTCTAGTGTTACAGAGGCATATAGGGCGAAGCTTTTTACAGAAGTACAGAAAGCTCTAAGGCCCAATATTGCCACTAGGATAGTAAAAATTTCTTTGTGCATGCCTCTCACAGTTTTTGTAGACTTGTTTAATACCTTTCTAGTAAAGGTTTCAAAAACAATGTTCACAGTTAAAGCAACAAATTCGGCATGCATGCCACAATTTTTGGATAAAGGTTGGGATAAGAAGACATGTAGTTCAGTGTTTTGTGAGGTGGTCCAACCTTCTATGCAACTGAAGTACATGGTTGCATCACAAAATTTTATTTTCTCTTTTTATTACAAGCGCAGTCGAATGCTAGGCTCAAAGCTTGTCCCAATGGACCAAGATGAAGAGTTGTTTAGTGCACAAAATAAACTTATTGATATTGATGTTCTTGAGAATGGTGATGTGGTCGTTAAGAGAATGTTGCTCCCTAGCTCAATTACGCAGTGACATTCTGTTTGAGACTGAAGGTTCTATCTCAAACGACTTTTTATTTATCTACAAGAACAGAAAGGTACACCATCTGATTTATCCTAGTCTCTATAAGCATTGCTATTAGTTTAATTTACCACTCTAATTCATATTGCTTTTTTGCAGTTACTCAGAAGAAGAGAGAGCTCAGTTAAATGCAAAGACATAGAAAATTTTAAAATTGAGATCACACATACTCCATAAAGAAAGGTTTTGTATTCAATCAAGTAAGATTTTGTATAGAATTGTTTAGCTGAATCTGTAGAACATATTTCTAACATCCATTTTTTATTTATGTACAGTTTCATCCAGAGGCTGCTCTACATTTTCTGGAGGATCTTCTCTCTGCTGCTCCATCCTGTCCGTGCTCCATCCTGTCTCCTCCACTGCCCCAGAAGCCTCTCTTTGCTGCTTCTCCACCTTCTCCTCAACATCAGCAGCAGGTCTTTGCTCCTGTGTCTGCTCCTCCTCAGCACTCTGTGATTGCTCCTGTGGCTTCTGGTCCTCAACATTAGGTGCTTCATATGTGGGATCAAGGTGTATGGCACCTTCTTGTACTTTAGAGCTTTCACCCAGCTCCACAGTAGCTGCTACAATAGGTTTGGGGGAGGCATAGCTCAAAAACCTCAAAATTGTATGAGCTCTAAAATTATGTACATAGTTGGGGCTGAAGCTATCCTCTTTCATCTGCAATGGCAGAGGATAATTTAGAACACTTTGTATCATTATGAATTATCTTCAAGCTAAATGAAAAGTATTTTTCCTTACCAGATCTGGCTGTTCCTTTTCAAAGTAGCTTGAAAGTATATATTTTGCATTGATCAGCACCCTCCATCCACAACTACTTGAATCATTTTGTTGTGGTGTCTGTACAGTTAGAAAAAAATGTTAGAAACTGTGAGCATCAGCACAAAACAAAATTATTCAATAAGTTCAAAGACATAGCATTTAATAGACTTTTTACCTCTAGACTTAATGGCTCTATTGAATCCAACAGAGAGACATTTGGAGGACAATGATCCAATGCATCTAATAGCCTTCTAATACAACTGCAATATGTATAATTTAGTTAGTATGTTATCAAAATAATGAAGTTTTGAGTTCAAAAAGCACACACAGTACTTACAATTTCAGCTCTCTGTGTGTGTTTTTTAGAGAGTTGAATAGAAAGCATTGCTTCTGCTGGATGTCAATAGACACAAAACTCCAGTGGTCACTGCATAAGGAAAAAAGCATAAGAAAATGAAAGGCTACAAGAGTTCCCAATATTAAAGAAGAATCTTAAAAGAAGTAGTCACCCACATACCTGCTATGATATGGAAGTAGCAAAATGTCAATTACTTCAAAATTGCAGTGTTTGAACCAGCTAGAAATACTCATGGGAGTCTCCTTTGCATCTCTTAATCTAGAAGAAATGGCTGGATCAACAATATGGACTGTATGTTGTACAGAGGGATGAAGCCAGCTTCTCATCATGCTGCATAGGATCAGAACATAATTAGGGTAGGTTATAAAAGAGTTACAAGGAGGATTGATTTGCAAAAAATGTAAAATTTAAAGACACTTACTAGAGCATTGCAAGAATGATAGTATCTGAGCAATACTCATTCTTGTTAGCCAATGCTGCTAAGCATTGTCTTGTCAAATCAAAATCATTGACTGAAACTTCATCCTCAATATGTACAACTACATCAGGGCCTAGCTCCTTCAACCTTCTATGTATGTGTAGCTCCTTCTTTCCAGTCTCGACATCTATAACAGATTTTGTTTCTTTTACTTGCTGCTTCAGTGAGTCCTCATAAGCAGCCTTCCCTCTGGTGTTCTTTGAGTGTGTTACCTCAACAACCTTTACCTCATCAACCTTGACCTTCCTTGTAGGTGGAATTAGCAATATATCTCTCATTTTGATGTCCTACCATTCCACAGGATGAACCAGCTTGTCATATCTCCATCTCACTCTGGACAAAGTGTTGAAATCTTTGGCCATCAAAGTCACCCTGTGAGCATGGGCTGCTACAAGCATTGCATCCTCAAAATATTTCTCCAGGTAATCCTCTGCCATTTCCTGCAAGGAAAGAATGGCAGTTCTATTCCACCTGAACCCAAGGTTCCAACTGTCACAAATTTCTCTCACCAGTCTTTGAAAGGGTGCTTTGGGTATTGCAAAACCTATGGCTTTCTGTTGCCTCCTTATTTCCCTAAGCACACCTGCACCCTTATTCAATCTTTTGGCCTTTTGCTTGAGCAAGCTCATTGGCTTACCCTTCCTGCCATGTGAAGCTCTTCCCTTTGGAGGCACACTAAACTTCTTGGAACCTGTCCCAGCTGCTGTTGCCTTTGCCAACTTGCCTTGCAGTTGATTTGGTTCTTGCCATCACTCTGAAAAACTGCATACAAAGGATTGGAAAGAGATCACAGACATGAAGAACATGTTCTAACAAAGAAAAGGCAATCACAGGGGTGGAAGAAGCCAAATAGAGAAATTTGCAATAAAATGCGATATGAGCAGTTTGGAATTTCAAATAGGTCCACATCGCATTTTGCTGCAAATTTTTTAAATGAAATGCTGGTGCACTCCTACAGTGATTTCTATGTTTCTCCAACCAAATACAGTATGAATGGAGGTCATGCAAGAAGATCACATGCAAATATCACACTTGAAGATCTGCATTCCTTCAGTGATTTCTCTGTCTTGGTTTGAGCCTATGCATTTCCATACAGGATGTAATTTTTCTATTTTAGGCAAGAAGATTGCAGAGACTAAGGGGAGTCACAAAACCAGACATGTTCTCACAAAGAAAAGGCAATCACAGAGGTGGAAGAAGCCAAATAGAGAAATTTGCAATAAAATGCGATATGAGCAGTTTGGAATTTCAAACAGGTCCACATCGCATTTTGCTGCAAATTTTTGAAATGACATGCTGGTGAACTTCTACAGTGATTTCTTTGTCTCTCCAGCCAAATACAGTATGAATGGAGTTTATGTAAGAAGATTACAGCTATGGAAGTCAAAAAACCAGAACATGTTCTCACAAAGAGAAGGCAATCACAGGGGTGGAAGAAGCCAAATAGAGAAATTTGCAATAAAATGCGATATGAGCAGTTTGGAATTTCAAACAGGTCCACATCGCATTTTGCTGCAAATTTTTTAAATGACATGCTGGTGCACTCCTACAGTGATTTCTATGTTTCTCCAACCAAATACAGTATGAATGGAGGTTATGCAAGAAGATCACATGCAAATATCACACTTGAAGATCTGCTTTCCTACAGTGATTTCTCTGTCTTGGTTTGAGTCTATGCATTTCCATACAGTATGTATTTTTTCTATTTTAGGCAAAAAGATTGCAGAGACTAAGGGGAGAACCCATTGTTACTGACCTGGAGTCTATCTGTGGATGTGCTGTGCTGCTGAGGAGTAATATGTGCTGAGGATGATTCTGTGCTGCTGGACAAGATGCTGATGCTACAGAGTATGGAGGTAGGGAGGCAAGAGAGCAGAGACTGGAGGGCAAGAGTTCTAAAACAGGATACCACAAAGAAGTGCAAATAGAATTAAAGAATCACTAAATCCCACACGTGTGGAATCTAGTCGTTTTTCACACGTGTGGATGGGACCCAGATCTCTTGGAGTTTGAAATCTGGCACGTGTGAAAGTACACTTTATTCCTTGGAACTTGTGCCATTCATGATTTCATCATCAATACCACAACCACTTTTCCCTCCCCTGGATTCCAATCTCTCATCCCTGCCACGACTCTCTCCTGATCCTTTCTCTCTGATCCTTTCCTACCCAGCACACTCCTGCAACCTGCCTGAAGACAGTACTGCCAGATCTCCAGGTTACCTAGAGTGCAAGGTTCAAGCTAGAGAAAGAGCAGGAGATTTACCAGTGCAACTCAATCAGCATGGAAAAGGAAAAAAAAGGTCAGAGTTCTAGTTTGGTTTCAATGTTTTTCAACATTTATTTCTTCCATCCATTGGATTTTTGATGTCCCAATGTCTTCACTCAGCTCCATCCTTCTTCCACAATGTGGTAAATCACCCAGAAATTAGATTGTAGGTTGATATGAATAGAAACAAGAAATTTGCAACAAAATGCGAAGAGAGTGGTTTAGAATTCTCTAAACAGCCCATATCGCATTTTGCTGCAAATTCCTGTTGTGGACTCCTTGCTCATGAAAAGTTTCACTCATTCCATTTTTTCTCTTGCATATGAGATCATAGTGTCCAGGAATCACTGAAATGAACCAAGTGCTTGATTTGACATGCACATGAACAGAACTTGAGAATTTGCAACAAAATGCGAGGAGAGTGGTTTATAGTTCTCTAAATAGCCCATATCGCATTTTGTTGCAAATTCCTGTTGTTGACACATTCCTCATGAATAGTTTCACTCATTCCATTAGTTCTCTTGCATATGAGATCATAGTGTCCAGGAATCACTGAGATGAACCAAGTTCTTGATTTGACATGCACATGAACAGAATTTGAGAATTTGCAACAAAATGCGAGGAGAGTGGTTTACAATTCTCTAAACAGCCCATATCGCATTTTGCTGCAAATTCCTATGTATTATTTGTTTCTCACTTCTACCTCATTAATTTGCTATCTTTAGCCCTGTGGAAATCTTCCTTGATGATGAGAAATGTTTTTGTTTTGGAACAGCTGGCTCCCAGGCCCCACCTTTCAAGAGGAAGCTGGACTTTTTTGCTGCTATAATTAGACCACAGCAATCACCAGGTGAGTGATGAGATGTCATGAAGGAATTATCTGGTGATATACAATGCATTCACTGATTGCATATGTCAACATATAGAATTCATAGTATATAAGTTTTTGAACAGGCAAAAAGAAGAGGCTGGAGCAGAGTGCTGATTCTTCCATCAAAAAACAAATGGAACCAGAAGAGGACAGTTCTCCAGATTTGCTCCTATTTGAGTTTCTTCACAAATGCAAGGCTCAGAGTAACTTCCATTTATACCACAGTATTTTCAACATGGAGTTCTCAATGAGCTCTGTACTGGAGCAACACAAAGATTTTCTTTCAGACTATTGGGATGCCTTCAAAGAACTGACAGAGGCAGGAAGAATTGTGGGAGGTGAAAAGGTTTTTGTGCACCTTAATCATATTGTCTCCAATGACAGGCTGAGGTACCATGTGAGCAGAAGATTTGACAGCCTGCCTGATCACTATAAATTCAACTGTACTTTGCACACCAGAAAGTGCAGAGTGCTGGAGGAGAGCATGGCATTTCTTATGTACATTTTCTTCAGTCAGGAGTCTTTGGATGAACAAGGGCAGGAAACAGAAGAAGAAGACACATCTGAAGCTTTTGAAAAGCAGGATGTTTCTTTGGGCTCTGAAATGGCAGAGCAAGAAGAAGATATCAACCTTCAGGATGAGGGGCTGCAAGTGGCTGCTCTTGACCTTGTTCAACTGAGGAAAAAAACTCTGAGGGGAGCAGAGCCAGTTGAAGATTTTGATGTTCAGAGCAGCAACTATGCAGTGCCCATGCTTCCAGGTGTGTTGATTGGTGGAAAGGATTATGTTTTCCTCCATGATATAGAGTGTATGTTTGATTTGAGGGAGGACTATGCCATTTCCCTTATTGCCCAGGCTTCAAGGCTTGACAAGGAGGTTGGCATAGAGGATGACCATTCACTTCTGGCTTTGGAAACAATGTTTGATCCTTTAGAGGCCCTTTCATTTTGTTTCAAAGAGGCTGAAAAGTTCCAAGAGCCAGATGAAGCTGCCTTCCAGCTCACACAGGAAGCTATGAATCTCTCAGCTCTATACACAGAAAAGACTAGAGAAGAGGCTATACAAGAAGGGAGAGGGATAAATCTTTGGAAAGATGAACTGCTTGTTGCTGATGAAAATGAGAAGGTACTTCAAATCATATACTTTGACTTCTGCTTAACTTTAGTTTTGTAGGTTGTGTATTGTCTCACTCCAATCCTTTGATATGTTGCAGCTACAAATTGAGGATGACACATTCCTCCAGAGATCAAGTGGAAGCAGGCAGGTTGGGTTTCGCAAAATGTCAGGCCTAGCTCATTATATTCATGATCTAGGAAGTGCCAAGATCTTGATTTACCATAGGCAGTTGAGCAACAATGGAGAAGCCATTGTTTACTTCCTAAAATGTTTGTCCAGGGCTTTAGAAGGACATGCTCTTTCATGGCAAAAGGAAAAGATCATTTTGATAGAGAGGTTGTCTGCCATAGATATATTTGGAGATGATGTGAATAAGCAGGCCTCTAGGGCCACTTACTTTTTGTCTTACACTTCTTATGCATTAGCATGTGGTGTTAAGGACCCCAAATATCTGGAGGGCTATGGAAAACACCAGCTCGTAAGGTTTCAAGAGCCACCCATGATTGCATCAGGCCACACAATCCAAGAAGAGGAACAGGTGGAGAGAGCTGAAGAAAAGGATAAAGAGACAGTCGACATCAAGCCAATAAATAAGAAAAAGACTCCAATCAAGATCAAAAAGAGAGTTCCGATGAACAGGCCCTGGGAGAAATAGGATTTAGTCATCGAATATAGCACAAACATTATATTAAATTTGAACTGATTTGTATAAAGTCTTTGATATCTAGTATGATCTTGTATAAATGATTAATAAGTTGATGATGAAATGATTTGTACATTTACATAGAGTGGTGTCGTTAAATATTAAATGAACAATATATTGAAATTGTAAACAAATTGTATTAAGTTCAGATCATATGTTTCACATTGAAATTTTTTTCATGCATAACACCAAGAGTCACTTGTTCCACTAAAAAAATTTCTATTGAATGAGTTTGAAAACATGTGGACATAACACCAATAAGTTACAAATGAGTCCTATTCATGTTTACTTGTCCATTTATGGTTTCTAAATATCTTCAATTCCCTCCACTGTCTATGTCTCTCTGCTGCAATTGAATTGTCTAGAGCTTGTCTTCGTCTTTGCTTTTGGGCTAGAAGAAAAGCAAGCTTGATTTTGGAGCTAGCAACTTTTCTTTTAGCATGCAGCCTTTGTAGTATGCCTCGGTAAAACCATTGGAAGACTTCCTTCAGACTATTCGCCTTCTGACTCCCTCCATAGTGTTGTGTGTGTCTAAAAAATGCATTACGTGCCATGTAGTGAGACTTCTCCATGCCTTGGGTAGACCAAATAGCTGGGCATCCATACTTTTTGACAAAATAGGGAAGGTGGTTGTATATGATATGCTGTAAGACATAAGAATGCATAGTAAGTAATAAAAAAAAAGAAGATCACACTTAAGTAAAAGAAAAAGACATAACCTTACCATGTAGTGAGTTATATTGCAGGTTGTCCACGCGTCTTTCATTGACTTTCCAAAATGTTTAATTGCCTCCTCAAAGTTCTTGTAATCACTCTTTGTCCATGTTACTTTGTCACAGAACATGAAGAGTTGATCAAGAGACCTCCACACCTCTGCCTTCCTATTTCGTGCTTCCCCATCTGCCTCATGATCTTTCATAGCATTATGGACTTGCTTCCACAATCCATAATTAATCTTTGAAACTGCTCTACCTTGCCTTACTTGCTTACTGTGTTTGGGTCGAGACAAGAATCTTCTTGCCTTAACACCACCAATAGAGGGCTTGATTGGTACCTCCTTGCCATTGGTAGACTTTTTAAAATCCTTTGTGATTTGAACATCTCCTCCATGCAGACCTATATCGGATAACACTTTTTCCAATGCTTGAAGAGCATCCTTTCTATTTTTTTTGGGACGGAGTTTCCAAGCAAATCCAATATATAAAAATACCAATTTCTCAATAATTCGACATAGACCATGCAATGTGCAGATGTGAACATTACATAGTGGAATGTCCAGAATGGCCTTGAAGTCAGGGTCAACTTTATCTCTATTAGGTGCTCTCTTCCACCATTTTGAATCCATTACTTGAGCTGATTCTTTGCAGTAAAGACAAGGAGACTTTGAGTTGCCTCCTTTACTAATGTTATACATGCACTTAAGTGTTTTAAGATCCCCGGCCATGTGCCACTCTACTTGAAAATCACCTTTTCCTGCAACATGGAGATTCTCGCCTTGCACTTGTCTTTTGATTATTGTTGGTATTTCCGTGTGATGAAACACCCAATCTAGTGTTTCATGGTCTTCGGTCTTCACCTGTGAGATTATAGAAAACAAAAGTATTACTATATCAGATTTGAAAACAATGACCAAAATCAAGTATAAAACAACCCATGATCATACCTGGAACGAGCCTAACCACCATATGTGTTTCTCTGACTGCACACTAAAATACTTCGAACTCGCTTCAGTCAATGATGTATCAATCGCTCCATTCATCAATGTAATAGTAACTCTTTCCATTTTCTTTTCCTTTACAACCTCACACTCATCCAGTTTGATAACAAATTTCAAAATGCCTTTGCACTCCTCAAATGTTATTCCATAAAACTCGACCATTGTTTTTTGAAGTTGTTGCAGATCTAAAAATATATTGTTCCAAGGATCATACACAGTGGTTCCTTTAACACCATGAAATATTTCTTCATTATGGATATATTGCCCAATAAATTCATCTATACTTTCATTCAAATGACCTCTTATCCTCCACACGGTTGCTGGATTTGGCAGTAAAACTCGTTTAATCCTTTGATCTTTCAAAGTTGAGGATATCGCATGGAAAATCGAACTATATCCCTTCCTGCTAACTCCACTAACATCAAGAGCCTCTTGGATTATAGTGCCATCAACTTGATTATTGGATACAAAGTCCTCTACAACATTGCGTTTGACTGTTTTGTATTTTTTTTCCTCAATCAAACCTTTTTCTACACCACAAGAAAGCAATCCTTTCATTTGTTTAACAGGAAGAAGGTTCGGGTCCATATTTTCTTTTGCAAGCTCCAATTATTTCCTGTAGTAACAACACAATATGACTATATCATTCAGCACCTCCATTCTTATTTTGCGACAATCAACGAAATAGATATAGTCTAGAAGAGAGCCTTTTTGAGTATACAAAATGATAAATTTCAATCTAACCTTGCTTCCTGAATTCGTCGCTTGCATCCACCAGTCCCAGCCTTCAAATTTGCAATGTTTTTAATCTTCCTGCTACGTAGTCTGTCTCCAAGCACGGTTCTCTTCTTTCTTGTTCTTGTCAACTCTTTTTTACTCTTTGAATGCTCCTCAATTTCATTCTGCAACTGCTGCTCCAATTTTGCACGAATGGCTATCTCCTGCATCTTGGCCCCCTTTTCTTGTAGGTACATCATTTTATACATTTCCGCAAATGTAGACTGCGCTGAAATATAACCAAGAAGTCCATTTTGTCCATCGCGGGCAAACCTCAGTAATGTGGTGGGATTGACAAATGGAGGTGTAGAGTTTTTTACTTGACATTTTGGATATATGCTTCCATCGCACCATAGGTCAATATGTTGAAGCCCTTCTCTTCTCATATTTTCCCGCTGTTGAGCATTCAGCACCGTATCCTTTCGTCTTTTTTGTGCTGGAGCATATTGTTCTTCTAAGTCGATGTGAAGATGGTGTAATCGCTTCTTCTCAGATAGTGACTCACTAGTATCGGCCATTTTTTGTGCTCCTCAGGTTGCGAAGTTTGTTTTTCAATCTCATAGTCATTTTGTAACATGAATCGTGGAAGTGTGGCCGTATCCATGTGAATATTTTGAAAACTTGCAATCACTAAGTTCAGTGATGGACTCTTAATGAAAGACCTACACACGTCGGCCAAAGAGATGCGGAATCTTTGGTAAACAAAAAAAAATCTAAGAGGATATTTAATACAAAATCGTGTTAGTCAGACAAAAGATTATCTTATTCCTTTTTGAATTGACAGTTCTGTAGTCCTTACTGACAAATCTGAGCCACGTTTCCGTATTTTACTATTTTTGAGGTCTTTTAGGAGAGAAATAAATCAAAAAATAGTGAATTTCTTACAGGGCCCCAAAATGAGTTCCCTTTTTCCCTAATGCCACTCTCAAATTGCTCCCTATATCGATAAAATGATGTCCTTGGAATTCCATGCATCTCATGCCATGCTCTACAACAGACATCCCGACCGTTTATCTTGAAGTTGTAGCATATCCTCCCTGTGTAGTTATGATGCCAAGCCATTGACAACACATCGTATATAAAGTTTGTACGAGACTCCAAGGAGCTGCCCCAAAAGTTCTTCCTTAGATTCTCGCTCTGCATGTTGGCAACACCTACTCCCACAACAATTGATGGAAGAGACCTGCTGCACTGAATCTAGTGACATTTTGTACATTGGTGTTGGAGGCTCTCTTTGTTTAGGCACCCTGTTAATGAAAGTGTACCTTCTTTTCTTTGATGTTGAATCATCCCTTTTCAACATTTGATCATTGACCAGCAACTTGGTCCATCGGCACATATTGTTGCAATGGGCTTCCTTCAAGTAAGGTAATCTGCTTGATGGGCCACTTTACTAGGCTGAGAGAGCCGACATCTTGCATAGAAGACCCTAAGTCACTTCCTCTAATTTGTTCTTTCTTTTCAATACCCACACCAATGCAATCGTTACCCAATAGGTCAAAGTTTATAGAGTCTCCTGGGAAAACATATAAGATCACATCTTCCCCCATGGTCTTTGTTTTGCTCTCATCCCATAAGACAACCTTTTTCTCTTTCCAAGATTCACGAATGAAATTGTCAGTTTCCAATGAAGAAACTGGCATTGCCTCAACATAAGGTCACTCAGACTCACTTGGTGCATCTTCTTCAGTTACCGCATCATCTAAAGAATCACCAACATGTTTTAGAGAGCCCTTAGGCCACTTGACAATGCTCCAAATTGCCTCACCAACAAGCACTGCATCCATAGTGGGAAATGGCAAGAGCATTTCACTATTGATAGACTTCTCCACTATCACCGATACATTTTCTATCCCAATCTTCACACCACTACAGTAGGCCTCCAGATCTATTGCACACACTCCACCAATTCCAACCACTTCATTCCCCACCATCATCATGACCTTGTCCCCGCTTCTGATAGCCATCCCCTGTCATTACGATTAGGAAGAATTAATTATGAACAAATTACAACCAAAGAATTTCATAAGACCATCAAACATGTCCTTCCAGAGGGGAAGAATGGCATTGGTGCATATCTCTAGAATGCATGAATGAGTCTATACAAAATTTTCATGAAAGCATGAATTATTTTCCCAAAAATTTTAGCAATTTGATAAAACTTTTTCTAAAGCATGAATTATTTTCACCATCATCATGACCTGATTCATGCATCTGATAGTAGACATCCCCTCTCATTACGATGACAGGAAATTGATTATGAACAAACTACAACCAAAGAATTTCATAAGACCATCAAAGTTATCCTTATAGCGGGGGGAGAATGGCACCAGTGCCATTCTCCATGTGGGATTGTGGAGAATGGCATTGGTGCCATTCTCCATGTGAATTCAACTTTCCTATGGAGAATTGCATATCCCATCTTTGAAAAGGGGAATGGCATCAGTGCCATTCTCCCCATGCATTGACTTAAGAAAAACATTTGTCTTCATAAGAGGAGAACAGACTAGTGCCATTCTTCCTTTGGAAGACAAAATTTTGACTTGGGACTTTGCCTTGGGAGAATGCCAATGGTGCCATGCTCCCTTTGCAAAGCCAAAATTTTATATTAGGACATTGCAATGGGAGAATGCCACTGGTGCCATTCTCCCTTTATGAAGGCAAACTGTGAATCAAGACATTGCATTGGGAGATTGGCACTTGTGCCATTTTCCCTTTGCAAAGCCAAGATTCTGAATCGTGACATTACAATGGGAGAATGGCACTAGTGCCATACTATCTTTGTGAAGTAGAAATTTTGAATCACGACATTGCATGGGGAGAATGGCATAGCCAAAGTTTTGAATCGAGACATTGCAACGGGAGAATGGCAGTGGTGCAAATTTAAAATTTAAAATTTTTGGCTTTGTAATAGGAAAATGGAGAATGGCACTAGTGCCATTCTCCCATTGGAAAATGGAGAATGGCACTAGTGCCATTCTCCCAATGGAATGTCCTGATTCAAAATTTTGGCTTCACAAAGGTAGAAGGGCACCAGTGCCATTCTCCCATTGGAATTAGTGGAATGTCAATCTATAGGTTTAGTTTGTCTAGATTACCACTAGCGGAGAATGGCAGTGATGCCAATCTCATGCTCACAACTACATAATGACACTGAGATCATCAAACTCACATGTGGAATGGAATCGGACACCACTCTCCTATGATCACAGTCTCCACTCTGTAGAGTTCATATGGATTTGTCTCAATCTCTGTGGAGAATGGTAGTGGTGCCAATCTCATACCACGACCTGAAAACATGCACAAGGAATCCTAAACTCACATGTGCATTTGCACTTTTGCCATTATCCCACTGTACCCAATAAAATTAGTGGAATGTCAATCTATAGGTCTAGTTTGTCTATATTACCACTAGCGGAGAATGGCAGTGATGCCAATCTCATGCTGGCAACTACAGAATGGAATCGAACACTCACTAGTGCCATTCTCCCAATGCAATACCCTGATTCATATTTTCACTGGTGCCATTTTGACTCTGTGAGGCCAAAACTTTGAATCTGGGAGAATGGCACTAGTGCCATTTCCCCTTTGCACAGCCAAGATTTGAATCGGGAAATCACAATGGGAGAATGACACTGGTGCCACTCCCCCTTTGCAAAGCAAAAGTTTTGAATTGGGACATTGCAATGGGAGAATGGAAGTGGAGCAAATTTAAAAATTTTTAGCTTTGCAAAATGGGGAGATTGGAGGATGGTACTAGTGCCATTCTCCCATTGCAATGCTAGAACTTGAGACCATAGACTTTGTGTGTGTGTGTGTGTGTGTGTGTGAACGTGGTATTCATTTGAAACCATACACTATTTTACTTCCATTTATTCATATATGTGGTAAAGTTGATCGATATTACTTTATGAAACCTAGCTCGTTATGTGAGTTTATTCACGTTAGTTTGGTTATGCTAGGTTGGTTAAGTTACAAATTTTTATGTTAGAGAATGTTTTTCTTGATCAAGGTTCAAGTAATGTAAAATTTTAAGGTGTAGATTGAATTAGTTGACGAGCATGTGATTTTTCTCCATGTAAAAAAAATTGTAATCATGCTCATCATTAGATCGCAAGCTATGGATTTTTTTAAAGGAAGATGAGAATAGGTTAAATAAAGGCATGAGGACAATGTAAAAAAGGAAGAAAATGAGTGTGGACAATTTAAAATAGAAATAAAAGAAATGCATACGTTAGATATGTTAAATGAAAGAAATAAAATAAATGCATAGGGAAAATATGTTAAATAAAAGAAATGCATAGTTTAGATATGTCAAATAAAAGAAATTCATAGGTTAAGTATGTTAAACAAAATATATGCATAGGCTAAATAAAAGAAATATGTTAAATAAAAGAAATGCATAGGTTAAGTATGTTAAACAAGATATATGCATTGGCTAAATAAAAGACAAGCATAAGCTAAATACTTGATCTATATTACTTCAGTTGTGTGAGTTCTTTCATGTTAGCTTAGTTATGCTTTGGAAGCTTCCGAAGTACAGGTCCAATAAAAGTAAATTTTTAAGTTGCAAACTGAATTAGTTGACGAGCGTCCGATTTTTCTCTACATTTAACAAAAAATATCAACTTTGGAAGCATTACATCACAAGCGTAGGTTAAAATAAAAGGAGTGCATAGGTGGAAGAGAAGGAGTGGCATAGGTTAAATAGGTGGAAGAAAAATAGCGATATAGATTAAATAGCTGGAAGAAAAGCTTCAGGGGGACCTTTTGTGACCCCAAAATGTCCCTTGATGCTTTTAATTATACTTTTAAAATTGCATTCAAAATCGATTTAGATATTATAAAACATTAGTAGCATTAGAAATAGATCCAAAAGACAAACTTGGTGTAGATGAACTACTACTACCCATGGTCTAGACATCTAGATGCACAATATGCTAAGATAATGTATAGAATGCATGAATGAGTCTATACAAAATTTTCATGAAAGCATGAATTATTTCCCCAAAAATTTTAGCAATTTGATAAAACTTTTTCTAAAGCATGAATTATTTTCACCATCATCATGACCTGATTCATGCATCTGATAGTAGCCATCCCCTCTCATTACGATGATAGGAAATTGATTATGAACAAACTACAACCAAAGAATTTCATAAGACCAACAAAGTTGTCCTTGTAGCGGGGGGAGAATGGCACCAGTGCCATTCTCCATGTGGGATTGTGGAGAATGGCATTGGTGCCATTCTCCATGTGAATTCAACTTTCCTATGGAGAATTGCATATTCCATCTTTGCAAAGGGGAATGGCACCAGTGCCATTCTCCCCATGCATTGACTTGAGAAAAACATTTGTCTTCATAAGAGGAGAACAGACTAGTGCCATTCTTCCTTTGGAAGACAAAATTTTGACTTGGGACTTTGCCTTGGGAGAATGCCAATGGTGCCATGCTCCCTTTGCAAAGCCAAAATTTTATATTAGGACATTGCAATGGGAGAATGGCACTGGTGCCATTCTCCCTTTATGAAGGCAAACTTTGAATCAAGACATTGCATTGGGAGATTGGCACTCGTGCCATTTTCCCTTTGCAAAGCCAAGATTCTGAATCGTGACATTACAATGGGAGAATGGACTAGTGCCATACTATCTTTGTGAAGTAGAAATTTTGAATCACGACATTGCATGGGGAGAATGGCATAGCCAAAGTTTTGAATCGGGACATTGCAACGGGAGAATGGCAGTGGTGCAAATTTAAAATTTAAAATTTTTGGCTTTGTAATAGAAAAATGGAGAATGGCACTAGTGCCATTCTCCCATTGGAAAATGGAGAATGGCACTAGTGCCATTCTCCCAATGGAATGTCCTGATTCAAAATTTTGGCTTCACAAATGTAGAAGGGCACCAGTGCCATTCTCCCATTGGAATTAGTGGAATGTCAATCTATAGGTTTAGTTTGTCTAGATTACCACTAGCGGAGAATGGCAGTGATGCCAATCTCATGCTCACAACTACATAATGACACTGAGATCATCAAACTCACATGTGGAATGGAATCGGACACCACTCTCCTATGATCACAGTCTCCGCTCTGTAGAGTTCATATGGATTTGTGTCAATCTCTGTGGAGAATGGTAGTGGTGCCAATCTCATACCACAACCTGAAAACATGAACAAGGAATCCTAAACTCACATGTGCATTTGCACTTTTGCCATTATCCTATTGTACCCAATAAAATTAGTGGAATGTCAATCTATAGGTCTAGTTTGTCTAGATTACCACTAGCGGAGAATGGCAGTGATGCCAATCTCATGCTGGCAACTACAGAATGGAATCGAACACTCAGTAGTGCCACTCTCCCAATGCAATAGCCTGATGCATATTTTCACTGGTGCCATTTTGACTCTGTGAAGCCAAAACTTTGAATCTGGGAGAATGGCACTAGTGCCATTTCCCCTTTGCATAGCCCAGATTTGAATCGGGAAATCACAATGGGAGAATGACACTGGTGCCATTCCCCCTTTGCAAAGCCAAAGTTTTGAATTGGGACATTTCAGTGGGAGAATGGAAGTGGAGCAAATTTAAAAATTTTTAGCTTTGCAAAATGGGGAGATTGGAGGATGGCAGTAGTGCCATTCTCCCATTGCAATGCCAGAACTTGAGACCATAGACTTTGTGTATGTGTGTGTGTGTGTGTGTGTGTGTGTGTGTGTGTGAACGTGGTATTCATTTGAAACCATACACTATTTTACTTCCATTTATTCATATATGTGGTTAAGTTGATCGATATTACTTTATGAAACCTAGCTCGTTATGTGAGTTTATTCACGTAAGTTTGGTTATGCTAGGTTGGTTAAGTTACAAATTTTTATGTTAGAGAATGTTTTTCTTGATCAAGGTTCAAGTAATGTAAAATTTTAAGGTGTAGATTGAATTAGTTGACGAGCATGTGATTTTTCTCCATGTAAAAAAAATTGTAATCATGCTCATCATTAGATCGCAAGCTATGGATTTTTTAAAAAGAAGATGAGAATAGGTTAAATAAAGGCGTGAGGACAATGTAAAAAATGAAGAAAATGAGTGTGGACAATTTAAAATAGAAATAAAAAAAATGCATACGTTAGATATGTTAAATGAAAGAAATAAAATAAATGCATAGGGAAAATATGTTAAATAAAAGAAATGCACAGTTTAGATATGTCAAATAAAAGAAATTCATAGGTTAAGTATGTTAAACAAAATATATGCATAGGCTAAATAAAAGAAATATGTTAAATAAAAGAAATGCATAGGTTTAGTATGTTAAACAAGATATATGCATAGGCTAAATAAAAGAAATATGTTAAATAAAAGACAAGCATAAGCTAAATACTTGATCTATATTACTTCAGTTGTGTGAGTTCTTTCATGTTAGCTTAGTTATGCTTTGGAAGCTTCCGAAGTAAAGGTCCAATAAAAGTAAATTTTTAAGTTGCAAACTCAATTAGTTGACGAGCATCCGATTTTTCTATACATTTAACAAAAAATATCGACTTTGGAAGCATTAGATCACAAGCGTAGGTTAAAATAAAAGGAGTGCATAGGTGGAAGAAAAGGAGTGGCATAGATTAAATAGGTGGAAGAAAAATAGCGGCATAGATTAAATAGCTGGAAGAAAAGCTTCAGGGGGACCTTTTGTGACCCCAAAATGTCCCTTGATGCTTTTAATTATACTTTTAAAATTGCATTCAAAATTGATTTAGATATTATAAAACATTAGTAGCATTAGAAATAGATCCAAAAGACAAACTTGGTGTAGATGAACTACTACTACCCATGGTCTAGACATCTAGATGCACAATATGCTAAGATAATGTATAGAAAAGGAGCGGATGAAGGGAAGAAAAGGAGCTTCATAGATTAAATAGCTTCACACACCAAACACTATTTGTGTGTGGGATGGATATGGCATAGAACTGCTCCAAAATATTCTCTACAAGAATATACCAAACTCTTCCTTTCTGTGTGGGTTGGGTAGACACTTTATTAAGGAATGTCCCTCCTGGAATAGTCATATAAAGAAAAAAGAAGAGGAATAGTCATATAAAGGAAAAAGAAGAGGAAAAAGAATAGTCAAGACAAATTTTCATTCCTAAGTGTATACATTCAAGGAACATTAAACGACCTAAGACCACAAAATTTTAGAGGATGGTTGTGTGCTAGAGCACTCAATCCTGATTTCTTATCTCTTCATAGAAAGTCAAAGTAGGAGGCCTAAAAATAAGGTGGCGACTCAACTAGATTGATGACAAGAGACTGTGGGTCTATATAGAACACAAAGAGGGTAGAGGGGGTGCAGCTTTGGGCATTGCTAAGCACCTAGTTCAAGAAATAGGGGGGTTCTAACCAGCTTTTATTGCAATGTAGTAGGAATAGAATTCATTAACCCCTACCTAGTGTGTCAAATGTTTTTAGTCTATGCGCCTAACTCTGCAAGAGATAGAGCACTCCTTTGGAGTGGTAAGATTCTTCTTGAGACAATACTATTCTTTGGGGAGATTTTAATATGGTCGAAGGCAGAAGGGATAGATGGAACAAAATAGGTAATGTCATAAGGCAGAGTGAGTTCACCACTTGAATAGCCTCAAGTATCAAGATGTCTTGATTGATACCTAAGAGGACACGTCTTCACCTAGACAAAATTCAGATAGGTCATTTCCACAAAGCTCAGTTGGATAGAGCTTATTTCTCTAGAAGGATTTTGGCTGACACCACTACTTTAACATCCTTCTTGTTATCTGATCATAAGCCAATTTTAATATCCCTTGAGAAGGGTGTAGGGAGGATTCCTAGATCCTAGTTTAATGACAGTGATTTTAATAGGTTACATTTAAAAAAAGTGCATAGGTAGGATAGGTTAAATATATTAAACTTGTTAAATTTGTTTTTTAACGAAATGCAAAAGGTTAAACTAATGAAGGGTAAAAAATTGAAAAACCCTAGTACCTTCTCTTTCAGTTCTCGCTCGTTGCCCTATGTTGATCGCCTCGTATGCCGTGGTGTGATCTCCTCATGCGCATAGATTCCTCAAGCTCTCACAATCTCCTCGTGCATAGCTTTTCCTCAAGGCTCTCACAGAGTCTGAGCAGAGACTCAGGGAGTGGTCGGCGCGTCGTTCGTAGTCACCTCGTTCTTGCAAAATTGGATATACTGGTTGCCTTCCCTCACTGCGGTTCTTCGTTTGTAGTCGACAATGTGTCTGAGTCCATCATGGGTATCTCTCTTCTCTCTTTCTTTCAACAACGATAATCTTCTAATGACTTCCAAGAGTGTTCCATCTCTATCTATGCAACCCTCCTCTTATCTTGTTGCGTCGGTGGTGGAGGAGGAAGCCAAATTGCAAGAAAGAAAGCCAAAAATTGAAAAATTTCTACAAGTTTGACAAGTGTCACTATATAGCGACTCTATATAAATGTTGCTATATAGCGACGTTTATATAGAGTGACTATATAGCGACACTTTTTTAAACCTGCTTTGGTTACGGACGATTAGCGCCCCACATGCGCTAAACTTCAGTGCTTAGCTATCAGAATAAGGCCAGTGTGTAGTAGTGCCTATTTGACCTTAATTTAATTGGGGCTACTATCTCCGCCTTTTCATGTAAGAAATCATTTGTCTCCTCAGATCAAGCTATATCTATAGAAAGTAAATATGATGGAGGAATAAAGTGAGAGCCAAATAGGTTCATCAGAATTCAAAATCTATGATGGAAGGGGGGGGTGTGTGTGTGTGTGTGTGTAGATTAGACTAGAACCCCTCAAGAAGGTCCAAGAATATTTGCACAACATTTAACATGAAATGATTATATAAAAAAGAGGGGTATGGTATAGTTTAGAACCACTCAAGAAGGTCCAAGAATATAAATTTGCACAACATTTAACATGAAACAATTATATAAAAAAGAAGGGTATAGTTGAATCCTTCTATCAAAAACTTGGATTGAATTTTTTTTTCTATGGAAGAACCTTTGCTTAAAACCTTAGTCAGCAACGATGACACCTACCACCATCCAAAACATTTAAGTTAGGATTGATTCAATTTTTTCATGGAAGAACCTTTGCACAAAACCTTAGTCAAAAACGTTGATACTTGCCACCATCCAAAACGTTTAAGTTTGGATCCTAGCTTAATGGGTAGCCCATTACGTGGAACCATAGTGCCCATGCCCCATGACCCACCCCCTACTGGAGTACGGTAGTTTCCATCTATACCTGTTGCTCCAATGAATGTAGGCCTTGGTGCATCCATTCCAGTGCCGGTACCAGCAACCACATGGATACCACCACCAGGGCTAGGCTTAAGGCCACCACTACGTCTCATTAGGCCCACAATGGCACCAACCCCACCAGCTACCTAAATAGTGTTAACTCCAATAAAAAAAATTTTAAAAGTATAAAAATTCCTAGCTGAAACTCTTCATTACCGGTTTAGGAAAATCCATGTTTTCTGAAAAAATAGTAGCTTAAGGAATAAATCAGACCATATGATGGTTGTCAAAGTGTAGAACTTGAAATTCTGAATATTTATCCTTTTTACGGAAGCACATTCTGACACAACCACCAAAAGTTATGGGCAATCAATGATTAAAGGTTCTAAATGCCATAACCCAAAAGTTAGATTGAATGTAGCTTTAATACATTATCCCTTTTACAAAGATGTTTGAGTTTGAGGCTTGAAACATAAGAATGAATCTGTGTTGAAGCCTAGCGGTTTGTTAAGGATATGTGAAACTTATAGTAAAAGTACTTACAATGGAGGGATTATATCAAGATCCTATTAAGGACATGTGAACATATAGTAGAATAATTCTACCTAAAATCATTGGATCAAAATTAATGGCTCAAAAGCAAAAAAGGATGATGGTGCAACCTAGGGGCTACTCTAGAGCACTATGGCAGCAATCTTTATAGTTACTATCAAAGGGATGGTTACAAGAACAATTTTGAATGTCATAAATGACACTTGGGTTTTTCAACATACAGGTAAACTATTTTTAAACATTCACTTCTTTCATGGTTGATAACACTTTTAATAAGAAGAACCATTTTGAATGTCATAAGTGTTGATGCAATCCCATGCTATGAAGTGTACAAAGAGTTTTTTTTCCCGACATATGGGTGAAGTGATGTTTACGCTACTAAGTTCAACATATCAAGCAATGCATTTGTTTTGATTATTGAAGGAGTTTGATAATAAGACCCATTTCAAATGCAAAAGAATTGTTGTATCAAAAATGGAATCCGCTTTGGAGTGGAAATTCGGTTTCTTGCAAACCCACATACTATTGTTGCATAATGTGAGTATGGCTCTAATTGGAAGTTAAGGTAGACTATAATTCGCAATGTTGGTATAGTTACACATAGTAACATAAGTTTTATTTTCGAGAATCTTCCCAAATAGTGGTTTCCACAAAGCTATGTTGAGTACCTCGATAAGAAAATTGTGGAAAAGCTCGCTCGCTTTTTTGGGCCCACTCGCTTTTCCTTGCTCGCTCTATCAACTGCCTCAAGAAGAAGTATAGTTGAATTGTTTGCATTTGAAAAGGAAAACCTAAGAATTTATTGGAAATTTTCACTCTCCAAAATGAAATTGAAAGCCACTTTTATATTTTAGGACTATTCTCACTAAATGCATTCAACCTGCATTCTTTCTAGACCTTTATTTTCTCTACTATACTATTGACAGCTATTGTCTTCTACTTTACTCCACTGGAAAATGCAAAAGTTGTATGAATCTTTGCAAATTGAGCAAAGGTCTTTGATCCCACTAAGGATTGGAGAAGAACCACCCCTCTCAAGTCTCATTAAAATCTATATTCATTTGCCATTATCGTCAATATATGTGACACTTTCATTTGTAAATGTTTACATTGGTAGTAGCATGAGCATTTGTAGGGCTCGGTACAACCATCATTGAGATAATCTTAATTATGCTACCTATTAAAGAGCATCATCCAAATGCTTTTGCTCCATACTTATAAACCCCTATATGTGAAAGACTAGGTTTCATAAGGTCCAATGCTTCTCCAAAAAGCTTGAAGGAAGTTTCCATAAACTCAAAATAGTTTTTGCACTTCGACAATCTTTGACCTAGCATTAGGTTCACATACAAGTGTGTTCCTATCAATATTCACTTTTGGAATTAGCAAGATCAGATGAAAAATACTCACACAGTGTTTTTAGTTCTCATGGCATCTCAGCTTGATGAGTGCAACATGGCATCTGAGCTCAAGATTACTTTAGCACACATCTAAGTTCTAGTCAGCTTATTGCAAAATGACCTTCATTCCATGAGTTTAATACCAAGGGTCTTTAGGTTTAGGTTTCAAATCTCTAATTAAGGCTATTCCATCTTGGTAGACCACCCATTTTCACACTTTGTCTGCATCCTTTACTTTGGTCAGTTTAGTATTCGTTGGTTTGAGCCCAATTGGAGTGAGCTCCTCAGATATTCATATCCTTTACCCTCCAGCTTGTTTGTCTCTTAGAGAATCTTAACTCTTCCTACCATCTATCTGAAATAAACCTTGTGTATCTTTTTGAATGTTCTACAATTGTTATGATTTTCAATATCTATTCAACTTGTGGTATCCCCTTCTTGAGGCATGTGATTTTCTCATCTTGTGTGTATCTCTCCTCATCATTGAGACATCCAAGGCCATCCTTTGGAAGCCCCCCAATGTGTAATATTGTCTTATTTCATACTATATCTTCTTCCTCTTTAACTTATGCATGAATATCGACTTGATCAATTTTGTTGTTGGCCATGATGGCCATCTCTTTCTTGGATGAGCTAATTGGAGTGGAGATCATGTCTTTGATATATGTACACACACACATACACACACACAAGCGCGCACACACACACACACATAGAGAGCATAGTTGGAGGTGAACTCGTCTCTTGAAATATAAAATTTTTCTATAAGCATATATTAAGGGGTTCTTTAATTGAGGCATTGGTTTAGACAAACTTAATATCTATAATTGAGAGTTAATGGTCTTTAATCTCCATTGGCGGATTCAAAAGATAGGGGCGTTTGTATTCGTTTAAAAAGTGGTTATGTTTTTGAACGAGTGTATTTTTTTGGGAACTTCCAAGGAAATGTTATGAAGCTGGAGCAAATTTAACACAGTTTTGATGCGCGTAGACACAAAAGTCAAGCTATGAACTGCCACTATAGTTGGTTGCAGTATGAACTGCCAGAGGAAAATCGTCACAGCGGATGTCGCAAACAAAATCGTCACAGCTGAAATTTACGATTCACGACTTCCGTGTTATTCTTGCTCGCTGGCAGATATTAAGTTGCGACGCACACCGCCCTATAAAAGCCACCAGTGCTCGCATCCTTTCCACAATTGCTCTCTTCGTTCTTCCCCGCTCTATTTTCTATCGTTATAGCTCTCTACTCCGGCCATGGAGAAGTCTGCCAAAACAGCCGCTTTATTCGCTTTCTTCGTGATGGCACTCATTCTCGGCTCTCAAGCCGATTCCACAATCACGAATAACTCGAGCCAAGACATCGTACTTGTTTGCGCAACAGTTAACATCGATTTGGTACAGGGCGCTACAGACGTCCTGACGCCGGGGGCCGACTGCTACATCAAGAACCCCCACTCTGGAGAGGAGAAAGGTCCGTTCACATTTGTGGATGCGACTGTATATGTGTTAGTGGATGCTTCCATCACAGGAGAGGTGAACCTTTGCATTGGCATCTCCATTCTCGGGAAAATAATTTGTGCAGTAGTTGAAATCGCTGGTATCTAGCGGACTACAACGTCTGAAGTCATAGTTCTCATGTAGCCAGTTATGGTGTGTCTGTGAGCGGGGGTGTCTCTGATGCCTTTCACGCTTCACGTAAGAATAACACGGGAAATATACCCAGATGTTTGAACGTATAGCCTATTGAATCGCCTATATGCTTCCAAAACTATTCGTTCTTTTGAACGCACAGTCCATTGAATCGAATTGGCTCTTCCGGGCAGTGAGCTTAACATAGCCCATTAACTTGTTAACCATAACCTTAACAAGCGAATTACATTTCGAAATGGCACCCATTATGTTCTGCACTAAGTGGTCTTCACTAAATCGAAAGTCTCTTCTTTAAAGTTAAGGTCACAATGGAATCTTCTTCTTAAGTCATTTCAAACGAGTACCCCGTTGCACATTGCACAGTGATGTTGTGATCTTCACCATGAATTTCTTTTAAAACAATAATTTTTCTTAAAGTCACATTCTCACTCCTCACCCTTAACCATTAAATTTCTGCATTCCAAATTTTCTATCACAAAAGTCCTTACCTCTTTTGGGAGGGAGGGGATGGAAAGGGGGGTGGGCGGCGGGGAATTAGGTATACTTTTACAAAGCCATTAAGATATTTATGTTAACTAAACTTTCTAAATGCCAAAGAAAATGCGCACTTATCTGAACACTCCATTATTAGCCTTAATTACTACTCCCTTAGTTATAATCACTGGAGTTCTCCACCTCAAATTATGGGATTGCTCTCGTCGGTTGCTTTTATCCACACTATAATTTTTCTTAATGAATGCCAACTCCCATAATATACTGGTTTCAAGTTTTGTTAATCTATAACTTCTAATTCACAGATAGCTTTGTTGGTAACTGTGCTTAAGCATTATGGAACAACTTAGGATTCCTACATTGATGACTCATGGATATTCAAACAATGGTATTGTTGCCCATGTGAACATAACTCTTTCCTAAGGGTTTACATACTTGCATGAAAGAAAATCTTTCTGTATGTATAATTTTTACATTTGAAGGTTGGAAAATATCTATCATGTGTCAATAGAAGGTGAAACCGTACCTTATCTAGTATTGACCAAGTGCATTCTTGCTTGGCTTATAAAAAAATACACTCCAAAATAATATCAAGTTATAAAAGTCAATCCTTTTAAAGAATATTGATGAGTATACATAAACAAAGTAAATAAAAGCTTATTTTAGCAAAAGAAGAGGAAAAGGCACTATAAAACTATATTAGAGAATTTTAGGAAAAGGCACTAAAGTAAATAAGAGTTAATTTTACCAAAAGAAGAGGAAGAGGCACTATCACTAAAAGTCAATCCTTTTAAAGAATATTGATGAATATACATAAACAAAGTAAATAATAGTTTATTTTAGCAAAAGAAGAGGAAAAGGCACTAGTGTTGAAAGTGTTTAAAATAAGGATGGTTGATTTAACTACCTTTTCACTTTCTTGTTTTAAAATCACACAATTTGGAATTGAAATTTTGAGAGACTTTTGAATGAAAATTCAATAAAAGTCACAATCATTGTGTCTAATTAAAATTCATAAACTATATCACCACATATGTATACAACACAAAAATTAATAATAATTACTATATCAACCAATATATTATTAATCTTTAACCTATTAACCATGGACAAAGGAAAAAAAAAGAAAGGACACGTGGTAGCTTGGAAGAGAAGAGCGTCCCACGTGTCACAAAGAAGGAGCTCCGGAGGTGGAAAGACAAGAGGCAGGCTTAGAGTGGGGAGGAGGTGGAAAGACAAGAGGCAAATTTGGGAGGAAGAAGGAGATAGAAGGTCAATGGAATGGAGGATATAGAAGTTCACCTTTGGGGGGAAGGAGGAGATCGAAGATCAATGGCATTAAAAGAGGAGATAAAGCCATGGGTTAAGACTTGCCAAAATTTCAAAAGGCAAATATCCAAGTATGCAAGATTGATTGATTAGCAATTTAAGAACTGATCAATGTGCCAAAAGGACACAACAACACAAAGCAACTATAGACGCGCTTGGTAGACGCGCAAAATAGCGGGCGCATCTATAGGCGTTGCTCTAGTAGAGAAATTACGGGCGCGTCTATAGGCGCGGCTAAACGCTCGTCTATTTGCGCGTCAATCACCGCCTTTATTTGCGCGTTAGACCTGAGAAAATACGGGCCCGTCTAACATCCCGTTTATTAGCGCATCTATTTGCACGTATATTTGCGCATTTATTTGCGCGTTTACACTGAGAATCAGACGCGCATTTAGACGCATTGTTAGACGCGCTCCAGAGAATACAAAAAGTGAGATTTTGGTGTACATCATTGCTTTCCAAACATTGCCCATGATTACCAAAGCACATAATTTTTTGCAAGCCCACATATACAAGAATTAAGGGAAATGTGGAGAATGAGACAATATGTAAAATAGTTTTGCCAATATCAATTGTGGGGCTACGGTTCAATCTCATCCTCAATGAGATCAACCCTTGCCAAACTATCTACTTCAAAATCCAAACAAGTGTTTAGATCTACAAATACATTCAAGCCACTACTACTTGTGCCACTCATGTGCTCATCGAAATCAAGATCTCCAATGGTAGGCTCCTCCTCACGGGTAATGCCAGCCTCAATATCTATATCTCCTATCTCATGATCATCCTCCTCTCTTGTATCACGGTCATCATCACGTCCATGGCCATGATCATCCTCCATATGCTCCATATTAGTAAATGTACTATACATCACTTTGGAACGTGGCATAATAGGTATGACATGCCACCACCTATTATTATCCACCATTGGTTGATAGACAACCTAATTCAAACACAAATACAATCATGTTACTTTTCTTGCATCAAATATTTAAAAGCAAGTATTTTTATGTGTGTGCACAGTACCTGTTCACATTGTTGCGGTAGTATTAGTGTGTCCTTCCTACTTTGCCAAAACTTTGTGGAGTCAATAGTTACAAAGCCACTTGCATGGCGTTTGATTGTTGCATTAGGGCCTCTTTCCACCACGTCCTTAAACCACTTTACATCCAAAACATACACAAAGAAGCGTCGAAAGTCAAGCATAATGATATCTTGGATTATGCCACAATAATCATCCATGGCTCCATTGGCTCCCTCAAAGCTAGCAATGACGCTGCACTCTTGTGTGTTTCTCTTATCATCAATCTATTGTGTTCGAAAATGCTTGCCCTCACACCATATAGCATTGAACATAGTGCACTACACCAAGAAAAAATCAATTAAATAAGCAATCTAAATTATAAAAACCTCCTAACTTATGCATAACATTCTATATACCGACCTTGCTCATGCATCCCCTAGCATACTCCCATTCTTCCATTGTGATATGCATCCCCTCGTCTTTCTCTGCTTTCTCCATTTCATCAAGTAGCCAATCCACATGAATATCCTTTGGAACTGCTCTTAGACGCTGAGGGTATGGCACACGAGATCCATGGTGTGTATGAAAGAGGGCCCTTTCTTCTTGTCTTCTTGCCTTTGCATCCTCGTATCTTGTCACCCATCTTTTCATCACATCACTATTAAGCACGCAAAAGAGGTTGATACTATTACGCAACTCTGTGTCTATTAGTTTGTTGCGTCCTTTTCCTTGAGGCACAATAGAGGTCATCCTTAGGTCTTCATCATCTCTCCATAGTCGTGGGAGAGAGCTATCCACATCAACAAGAAACTCAGAAATATATACAAGTGACTCTTGTACCAACCAACCCTCGGCCATGCTACCTTCGGGTCTTGCATTTTGTCTCACGAAGCCCTTCAACGTCTTCATGAAGCGCTCGAGGAAGAACAACCATCGTGCATGTATAGTACCGCATATAGCAATCTCATCCACCAAATGTACTATGAGATGTAGTTGGCTTTGTGAGAATAGAACGTGGAAATGTCTCCTCCACTAAACAAACCACCTCCACTGACATAACTCGAGCATTCTCAAGCGTGGTGGGATCTATTTCCTTTGAGCTCACATACCTCACAAGCTCGCCCATCTTGTAAATACAATATTTCACGTCCTTTGATGCACTACGTGAAATGCTAGTAGGTAGTATGAACTGAACCCGCGACGAGGTGGTTGATTAGTTGCTTATAGCTATTCACTCACAAATTTGAAAGGAAAAAGATATTATGCATATAAAATACTTACTTGGAGCATCTTGTGCCAATCATGAGATTTCAAGCCATATAATTGCTCTACACCTCTTTTCTTCTCTTTGTAAAGGCTCCCTTCAAACACCTCATGCATCCAGTGGGAGTACGAATTGTAGTAATAGCGTGCTTCACCGTTGCCATCTCTAGCTTTGATAACATTTACAGTGCACGAGGTAAAAAAACACGCCCATTTGGTCTCTCTTGAGGCCAAGCTTCATGCATCCTCCCTGTGGTACGTAGATCCTCCCTTATGCCTGCCGAATCTCGTGTCCCATTCAAATGCTCCCAAATGGTAGATGCCACATTCTTGAAGATATGCATGGGATCGAGCAAGTGATTGATCTTGAGGTGGGACCAATATGGTAAACGATAAAAGATGGAGTATCTAAACAAAATAAAGTGTTAGCATGCAATCTTCACTTTCAACCAATATAGCCAATCTTTACTTCCAGCCAATAGTTACAAATCCTTACTGGCTCATGCCAAGTGGTGGAGGAGTCATGGAACCGTCCCAAATTCTCATCCAATCTCCCGCAGTGAGTGATTGTGGGAGGACTTCATTCCAAGGGGCAACATATCTAGGATGATCAGGTGGGAGAAATCGATGGTGATTCTCATAGATGACCTTATTCAATGCGTCTGCCCGTGAGGCAACTAGCGAAGGACCACAAACAAGACATGCATGGTAACCCGATGTAGTGAGACTTGAAACAATAGATGCAATTAAGAGTGGAAGGTGGGTTTAGGGTGCCACGTCCTTGCCTATTCATAATTAAAAAATGCAATGCTTACCTGAACACTCGCCATAGCCTGGGAAGTCATGCATCGTCCACATCAAGACTGCTTTGCAGTTGAAGTCTCGTGACGAGGGAGGCCTGCTCACATCATGCACCTCGATACCTCTCCAAAGTATCTCTAGCTCATCAATCAAAGGCTCCAAATAAACATCAGGGTTTTTGACTTTATGTTTCCCTGGAATTAGAAGGGACAGCATGACATGTCCTTTCTTAATAGCCATAGAGGGTGGAAGATTGTAATTCACCAATACCACTGGCCATACACTGTAAGACGTGCTTTTGAGACCAAATGGGTTCACACCGTCCATACCCAATCCAAGTCTCAAGCTCCTAGGTTCTTCCTTGAAGCTTGGCCATGTGTCTTCAATATGCTTCCACGCAGGAGAGTCCGCGGGAGTTCTCCACTTGCCATCGGTTGATCGATGGGAGGAATGCCATGACATGAGCTCTGCAATAGATTTGCACTTGAACATATGTTGGATGCGAGGGATTATGGGAAAATGTCGCAATACCTTACGAGGCACGTCCAAGGTTTTGAGATCTGCTCTATATCTTGCCTCTCCACAAGTAGGACACTCTCTTGCATCCTTATGTAGTCCACGAAACAAAACGCAATCGTTGACACATGCATGGATGCGCTTGTAATCTAATCCTCCAAGAGAGGTCACATGTTGCCTTGCCATATCTCTTGAGGTCGGTAATTTATTCTCCCTTGGAAGCATTTTACACAATAGCCTGCACGTGAAGACCATAAATGAGGAAAAGCATTCGAGTAATTGACCCACTAGCATAATTCACCATGTTTGCAAAATCGACTTTAAAGCTTACTTGAGTAATGCATTCAAACTTGCATTGCTCCATCCATAGATGGTTTGCAAGTTTAGTAACTCAAGGGAGGCACGTAGAACAGAGAATGTGCACCCCTCAAACAGTGGAGTCGATGCTGCGGTAAAAAGATCATCCTGCTCCATGCTATTATCCCTCCCTTGATGGACATATAAATCCCGCACCATATCATCAAACACCTCCTCCTCCACGGCTTCATGAGGTAATGGTGGAGGGCTACTATCACCATCACTCCATGCATCCATAACGGTCCCTCCTGAAGATCCCACCTCATATCTCCGACGCTTCGCCTCCTCACGACGGGCATAGGGTAACATGTGCGGGTGTGGCACTGCATCCTGTATCAAATTAAAACGGGATCATTATAACTCAAACATATGAACACCCATAGGTATCTCAATCAACCTTAACTTACAAATCCTTACCTTGTTTACGGTCACATCCCATTCTCCATACTTTGAGATATGATTGAGCGTAATCCTGCGTGCACGATACATGTTTCCTCGACATCGATCACATAGACATTTGATTTTTTGCTCCAACCACATTTCGCGATGGTGGATACGGAGGGATTCATCCTCACTGAAGCTGCTTGTTGAAGATGGAGACATCCTACAAACAAACAACCCACCAAATTTGCTCTTCTTCAAATGCTTAACTTAAAAACTCTATGTTGCGTCTATCGCCGTGTCTATCGTCGCGTCTAATGTTGCGTCTAACTGCGTGTCTAAATGCGCGTCTACTTTGTGTATTTAAACGCGCCCGTAGACGCGCTAATAGACGTGACTATAGACGCATTACTCTGTGTATTCAGACGCGACTATAGATGCGCTAATAGACGCGACTATAGACGCGACTTTTAAACCTGCTTTTCGGCGCGCCGCTCGCTTTGCTTTTCTTTTGACTACTTAAACTTCGCGAGCGGCTTTCTTCCTTCTTTATTAGCAGTTCTATAGATTCGAAGCTTAAGAGAGAGCCTCCCATACACAGTTCCAAGCTTTCACTCAAGACAAAGGGACCATACCTACACAGCTTGCTTCCAAGCCTAAAGAAGAGGAGTACGAACAAGGAGAAGAAACAAGTTTGGAAAAGAAAGATCCTTCCATACCTTTTTCCAAGTAAGTCCTTTTGAACTTGTTCTTGCTTGCTCTTTCTAGTTTTGTACTTTCTCGCATCCACGAAACGCAGCATCTAGGTATGAGCGACACGTTCTTTTGTCGGGCTCTGTTAAACGGAGTTTTATACGAATTGTTAGACGCGCTTTTAGACGCGCTGTTAGACGGATGTTTGGACGGACTGTCAGACGCGGTGGTAGATGCGCTTTTTAACGCACTGTTAGACGGATTGATGAACGGACTGTTAGACGCACTTTTACTTGAATTGTTAAATGCTCTGTTAGACGCGTTTATAGACGTGAAGATTAGACGGGTCTATAGACACGCTCTGACAGAGCCTCTTTTTTTTTTTCCCCTTTCTTCTCAGCTCCCAAAGTAATAGATTTGTTTATTTTTTTCCAGTTTAACATGTGGGGAGGAAGTGCTTCTAGCTCACCTGATCCACGAGAATCGATATGGAAGGATTTATATAACATTTTAGGGCACCCTCCTAGTCCTGCGGAGTTATACGGGTACATGATGGGTACCCTTAACACTCCCCAGGAGTCGGCACTACAGACTCTGAGCCACCCCACACCGCCTGAGATCACCTCAGCGGAGTCCGCACAGCCGTCTTATGCCCCTTCCCCCGTACCGTCTTATGCCCCTTCCCCCATGCCGTCTTATGTCCCTTCTGCCATCCCGTCTTATGCCCCTTCCCCCATGCCATCAGGAGTTCCTTCTGCCTCGGCGAGCCGTCGACGTACTCCCCAGCCGTCGAGACTCGGTTCTCCAGCTACGAGTGGTCAGCGTAGTCTCGTGCAGTCCCCAGCTACGAGTGGCCAGCGTACGAGCTCGACACGACAGGGTGGCAGGCGTAGTAGTAGGGAGAGCGGTGGCGGATGCATGGCACAGTGCTTTGGGCCATGTGGCGGTGAGGAAGATGATGATTCAGATGATTTAGACGTGCCTTTGGGTGATGGTACGATTTATTATGACATCACTCAGATAGGAGGCATCTTGATGGATGCATAGGGGAAGGACATCATGGCCTTCATGCGCTCTGTAATTGCTAACAATTACAGAGATTGCTTTATCCACTATAAAGACCACCCAAAAAGGTTGGCTGATGAGACCCTCGCTACTGTTCGCTCTAGGTATCCTAACCCCCCCAATCGCCAGTTCACAGATAAATGGGGGAAGTCAAAGATTGTTACGATACTTAGCAATAAAAGATCTTCCCTTAAGAGGCAGGCACTAGCGGAGCTTGCCAGACTTGAGGCAGGTCAACCTCCAAGGGGCCCGCCCCACACCGCTCAGAAGCGTGAGTGGAAGAAGGCAATGAAGTTAGCGAGGGAGGAGCCCTGTCTGCAGCACGTGGAGGCACGGAGGATCCAGATGGAGGAGTATGGGAGCGCGCATTTTGGAGCAGGGGGTGTTGAATCATGGGAGGCCCAATTTGTAAGTATCGATCTCAAATTATATTGCTTATGTAGTTTATTAGGAGGTTGGTTGTTTCTTTGTACTAATCCCTCCACAAAGTGTATCGCGGTCATGCAGCTTGAGATCGTGGGCAGATACCCTACTCCAGTGGAGACAGCCTACCACCGCCACCATCGCAGAGGAGATACATGGAGGCACTTCTATGATGACGGGTTGATTACTGAGGAGCAGTATACCCGAGCTACTGGATAGGCCCCCCAGGTATTTGAAAGTAATTAAATAATGCCAAAATTATAAGTAAAGATTTGATTTTTCATACATTGATATATGTTGTCCCTTGTTTACAGGCCGCCCCTGCACAAGACGATGAGGAAGACGAGGAAGGAGGTGCAGAAGGGAGCGCAGAAGGCAGTGCGGAAGGGAGCGTGGAAGGCAGCGAGGATTAGTCGTAGAAGTAGTGCTACTATTCTTTTTTGTACTTAAAGCCATTGGCTTGGCTTCGTGCCTCTTGTATATAGACTCCTCTTATTTTTTGTACTTGAAGCCACATGACATGGCTTAGCTTCCTTATTTTTTGTACTTGGAGCCACATGATGTGGCTTAGCTTCGTGCTATATGTATATACAAGCACTTTTTGAGCTTTCAATTTTATTGCGTATCAGAGTTGTAATATTTTATTTGGAATTGTAATTAAAATGCGGTTGGCTATAAGAATTGAATTACAGAATGTGGATATGGGATTCTTGTAACTATATAGCATACACAACATACATAGTATTCTGTAAAATTTATTTTAAAAAAAAGGCGCGTCTATCAGTGCATTTAAAAATGCGTTTATATTCGCGTCTGTCTGTTCGACTTGCGTCTATACGTGCGTCTATCAAAGCGTTTATAAGCGCGTCTATTTACGCATGTCTGTGCGCGTCTATACGCGCGTAAGTCTGATATATAGACGCGCAATTAGATGCGGGTCTCTTGATGCGCAAATAGACGCGTAAATAGACGCGCCCGTAAGTTTTTAATTTAGTTCATGAAACGCGTCTGTGCGTGCGTCTATGGGTGCTTTGTCTTGTTGTGGGAGTGGTAGATCTGATCTCATGCAATGGACTGGGAAGATCACCTCTTTATGGCTATGAGGGTGGTAGTCAGATCAATGTAGTCAGTGGAGATGACTAGTCAAACTAGTCGGTGGAGCCGACCAGTCAACCTAGTCAATGGAACCGACTAGTTGTCCATGGAATATTTAGGGAATATTCTCTAAACCTTCACGAGAGCAAGGGGCTCCCACACAATCAAGACTATGTGCCTTGTTGTGTGACCAGCTTACCTACCCTGCCTAGCCCATAGGCTAGACTCACATAGATCACCTTTCTACCATCAACGATCTCATTGATAGACCTCATTTGACATGCAAATTAGGATCCATCCAGTGTCTCGGGCTCACACATGGCTTCTCCTCATATGGGGGCCTTACAACTTGAGCACCTTGGACCATTGGTCGTTACCAGGAGGGTGGGGCATTGAGCATATCTAATAGATGTGGCTTAAGGGATTTTTAAATGTAGAATATTGACAAAAATATACATAGAGCAAGGGTTTTTTAACATGAAAAGTCCAAAATTTCAATAAAGGGAAAGGAATGTAGGACCCAAATAGAAGTGATTTAAATATTGCCCTTGTATGGGGTGTATATGTAATAAATGCCCTATCCCCAATTTGGAATGTCTACACAAAGCAAACATGGAAATGTTCAATGTTAGGCAAAGAAGTATTTTTTGAGATTGCTTTAAAGGGATCTTAGGGAGTCCTATGTGACGATCATGTGCATTGAATAGGAGCACTTTTTTTTTTCCCCCAAAAATGTAGGTTATATTATACTATCAAAAAAGTTATATACAATTGTGCATTATCGACATGAATGTTTTTTCTATGATAGGCAGCAAACTAACTGTCAAAACATAGAGGAATGAATTTAAGCACGTAGTCCAAAACATGATCCGGTCCATGAAGATGGCATCCTTGTAGGTTACACACAGATCCTATTGCGATGTTTAAGTACCGACGTTTAGCGCGCACGAGGTGCTAATCGTCGGTATGGGAAGCGCATCCCATAAAGCATCGCTATATAGCAACTTTAAGCAATCTTTTCTATATAGTGATAATTTCTAAAGTCACTATATAGCAACGTTTGTAAAAAATGTAAGTGTTGCTATATAGCGGCACTGAGATACTATTTTATAGCGATGTTTTCCAGAGAGCTTTTTTACTCATGTAGGCCTTAAAAGTTAGTTTTTTCCAATGACAAATTTTTTTAAATTTTCATACATGTTTGATCTTTTGAGAGAATAAAAGTATGAGAGCATGTACATCAAGCCTTTGAAGCTCATATATTCATGTCCAAGTTTGAGATGAAAAAAATCAATGAAGAGCATTTACATCAACTGTTTCATCTTGAGCCAAGTCTAATGCGCCAAACAAGTCTATCTCTAACTCTATACCGAGTTGATCTCCTATATCATCATCGTACTCTAGCATCGTACGTTCACCTAAAAGTACTTGATCATCTTCTTTAATAAAGTGTGGTGATTCTTGATGATCATTGTCTTCTTCCTCAATATCATGATCTCCATCTTCCTCCTGTGCGATGTCATTATGCGCATCTTCCTCTTAGCTCATATATTGTGATCTTCATCTTCTTCGCTAGATTCATCGGGATCAATTAGATCCGGCATTGGTAGTGGCATCTCCATATCCACATCTCTATCTTCAAAAATTTTCTTACTTCATGGTGCAACTTGGATCACATACCCCCATCTTGGATCAGGACGATCTGGATGAAAAACTACCTATATTGAAGATGGGTGCCAGATGTCATCAATTATATATATGAAATTATGCTTAAGTACATGTATCAATGGATCTTTAAAAATGAAAGCTTTGATTAATTAAATCATTATTATGCACCTGCTCACAGTGCTCGAGAAGAACAAAAGTATCACTTTCATCGGTCCAATGTTTGGTGGAGTCTATTGCAAAGAAACCGCTACTATCTCATCTCACTATGGCATGGGGACTATTGTTAATAGTTTTAAACCATTTTACATCAAGAATGAAAATACTAAATCGTCTGAAATCAACTTCATAGATTTTGCATATGGTTCCACAATAATCCAATTGTGAGGAGAGAAGATTGGTATCCAAAGCACTTGCTCGGATATCTTGTGTGAAGTTAGCCATGACTCCACAATCATATGTGACTCTCTTTGAATCGATGCGTTCCATGCGAAAATGTCATCCATATGACCATAATGCACTGTACTTTTTTTACTATAAAAGAGCATCATTAAAACAATGAAGATGCATCTATTTTATAGCGTATATTGCCACAAATAATTACTTAATTACGTCAAGAGGTAAGAAACTTACATGCATCATACATCCAGATGAAAACTCTTGCTCGCACTCGTTTATTGTCTCTCCATCACGTTCGGCTTTATGTAGAGCGAGTTGTAGCCAATCAAGTGACATGTGAGTGGGGAGAAGAGCCAGATCCTATGGATATGGTTGTGATCGCCTGTACATTACTCTGAATCTCGTCCTTGCATTTGCTTTTTGCTCATCTTTCTTTCAATCCCTTTTCCTTAGGGAACCTCACCAATGATGCGATCATCATCCTTGTTATGCCAAGCTTGCAGCATATCGGGATTCGTGGATGCAAGAAACTCTGTGATATATACTAATGACTCTTGCACAAGCCATATTCCCTCTGCCATGCTTGATTCTGGTCTTGCTCTTTGTCTTACAAATCCCTTCAAAGCTTTCATAAACCACTCAAGAAAAAACATCCATTGACTATGAACGGTACCTACAATAGCCACCTCATCAACTATGTGCATAAGCAAGTGGACTTGAGTTATCATAATGCTCGAGGGAAAGCGCTTCTCAAGCAAGCATACAGCTTCGGTGGATTCCACCCTAGCCTTCTGGATGTTCGATATGGAGATCTCTTTTTGAGATATCCACCTATTTCACATGTCCATGTAAGATATTTTCATAATCAGTCTACAAATTAATCAAGTTAAATTGAAGAAAATGCAATCAATGTGATTTGATAGTAAGCATACCTCACAATACCACTGAGCTTGAATATAGCATTTCTAACATCTTCTTGTAAGCACCCTTTTATTGTAATTGGGAGGATGAACAATCAAAGCAACAAAGAAGTCATGACAATATAACATAACCATAATTACGCTAACGCATCACGATTATCGGTACACTAATTCTACAGCTTAGAATACCTGTAAGACCTTGTGCCAATCATGGGACTTGAGCCCACTAAGCTTATTGTCCTTTGAAAATGCCCCTTTCAAGCAGCACATGTACCCTGTCAGTGTTTGAAAAGAGGCAATGTCCGCCTTGACCGTTGCCTCCTCCCTCGTAGAGCGGATCCGTGTTGCTTTTGGGAGGACAACTTTTCCCCAAGCATGCACTTGGGGCCACAAATGAGACATCCTATTCATAGAACGCAAGTCTTCTCGCACTCCTGTCGAGTCTTTGGAACCAACCAAGTGTGCCCAAATAGTAGCCCCCACATTCTTGAAGATATGCATGGGATCCAAGAGATGATTGATTTGTAACTGACCCTAATAAGGAAGCTCATGAGAGATCGATAGCCTCTTCATACTAGGAGGACGTTCCTCTCCATTTGCCCTCCAAGCTTGAATCCAGTCACTTGCCTTCAAATGTGGTGGATCAAGCTGACCTCCACGCCTGAGATGGTCCAGCGGAAGGTATCGAGCATGATCTTCATAAACATTTTTCCTCATATGTTTGGAGTATCGTGCAAGCGATGTCAAACCCGGTCCACAAACAAGACAAGCATGGTACCCACTTGTAACAAGTCCTGCACGCGTGCATGAATGTGTTAGTATAAGACATGCATGCTTAAGAGAGTCATAAAAGCATAATCCTATATTATACTTGTAGAGACACAACCACGTACCTATGCACTCTCCATATCCTGGGTAGTCATGCATGGTCCACATCAAGATACCCCTGACCAAAATATCATTGGTATGTCTAGGAGCTTTGGAAATATCAAAGACCCGCACTCGTCTCCATAATATCTGTAACTCCTCTATCAAAGGTGCCATGTACATGCCCATATTTTTGGCCTTGTACTTCCCTGGCACAAGTACTGCAAGCATGACGTGTCCCTTTTTTATTGTTAGCCATGGCAGGATATTGTAATTCACCAGAACTATGGGCCATGTCGACCAAGATGTCGAGCATAATCCGAAAGTATTCACGCCATCCATGGTGAGCCCAAGATGTAAGTTGCGTGGCTCCCTCGCAAAGTCCAGCCATTGATTGTCTATGTGCTTCCAAGCTGCACAATCTGCAGGAATCCTTAATGTGTCATCAGTGGACCGATGAGATGCATCCATGTCATCAACTCCGCTATGGATTTGCATCAGAACATGTGTTGTATTCTTGCAATGATGGGAAAATGTCTCAAGACCTTTACCGGTATTTGCTCACCCTACAAGTCATCTCTATATCGTTGTTCCCCACACGTCGGAAAACTAGCCAAATCTCCATGCTCATGACGAAAGAGAATACAATCATTATGGCAAGCATGGCCCTCTTTCCCCTCTTTCATGCTTATGCTCTTATGCTCATGCATAAGCATAAGCATAAGCATAAGCATATGTCTCTTTCTCTTATGCTCATGTAGAAGCATATGTATTTGCCTTTGAATCTCTTTTTCACTTTCCCTCCCTCTTTTCCCTCTTTTCCTTCTCTCATGAGCATGTCTCATTTTCCTCTTTCGATCATAAGCATATGTATTTGCCTATGCTTATGCCTATGTCTATGCTTATGTTTGTTTTTTGTTTTTTTTTTTTGTGTTTGTGTCTATGTTAGACATGGGATCATGTCACATGTCTGACAAGTACAGACAGCCTCACAAGAGGAGACATCATGATCTCTATGCTCCAGAGGACTTTGATTGCTCTCAGGAGACACTTGAGGGTACTACCGCGGACATAGCACTGTAACTACCGACTCCTCTCGGACGTAGCACTGTGACTACCCCTGGTCTGACTCCTCTCAAACCTAGCACTTCGACCCCCTCAAGGAACTCCTTTGCTAGCAGCACATGGCTTTGTCGGGAGTACCAACGAGTTTGTAGCGCAGTTGACCGATGAGGAGGCAGTGAGATTCTTCTCTCTGCTATCTTAAAGGACCTCAACCATTCCCTCTCCTACACTAATGGCTTGACCTACTGCCCAGCCATCCCCTCGTGCCCCTTCGACCAAGGGGTCATCACCTGCGCATGCCTATCGTAAGGGAAGGAAGAGTAGGAGGGGCCACTTATGTTGTGCTGACGCGGTAGATGTAGATGAGTCACCACACTCACATCCCTATAGGTCTCCACTTGGTCCCGACATAGTATCAGTCAGGTCCCTTGCCCTCTCCTACTCCCACTGCTACATCTCGCTTTGGAAGCACTCGCACAGCTTCCACTCGCTCTGACTCTGCCACTACCATCAGTCCTCCTTACCCAGATGAGGACCTCTCCTATCAAATCACGGCTGTCGGAGAGATAATAGAAGATAGAAAGGGCAAAGTAATGATGGCCACCATGAGGCGGTTGATGAGCCATCACTTGAAGAGCGGCATTGCTACTGATTGGCAGTATCAAGATGACCAAAAGAAGCAGGCGGTCATCAATGAGTTTTAAAAAAAAAACCCTAACCCGCCAAATTGGGAGTTTAATGAGAATTATATGCGAGAGCGCATGGGTTTGGTCTTGAAGCATCGTAGATCAACCTTGCATACTGCCGTCACAAAGGGGATGGCTAAACCTAGCTGGGCAGACAAAGCTGATTGGAAGTTCCTCAAGAAGCAGAATAGGGACCATCTCGAAATGTTCGAGGGTTAGAAGAGGGCTACGAGGAGATAGCTGGACACCGTAGGTACTTTGCACTTTGGTGCAGGCAGACGGTCGGCATTCGAGGCAATTGTGGTAAGTCTACTTCTCATTTAATGTATTGTTCTATTTGTTTTACTACATATTACATGCACTTTATCTAACTCTAACTCTCATAAATTGGATCCACAGCAAGCTGCGATGGGTCATCTTCCTACAGATGCAGAGATGCGATGCGCGTTTCGCATAGGAATAAATCTGTGGTTTATTGAGCAAGAGGCAATGGGAGCAATGGTCGATTGGGCTGAGGTGGCTGCTTGCACGGTATAAGTCTACTCCTACTTGTAATCTCACTTTTTAAATTGTTTTAAATTCTTTAAGTTCCAATCTAATTTTCAATTTATATGGTTCTCTTAGGGTCAAAGCTCGAGCGTCCCATCACCCGAGGCGAGCGATCACAAGGGCCAGGGATCAAACACACATGACAAGGATCAAGGACAAGGTGCAGCTCATGAGGACCAAGAATCAGGCCAACAAGACGAGGACGAGGACGAGGATAACAACGACGATTCGAATGAGTAGTAGTAGTAGTAGTAGTAGTAGTAGTAGTAGTAGTAGTAGCAGTTTACATATACTTCACCATGTATGTAATTTTGTATATCCGCTCGTTTGAGCGATTTTGTATCACCCTTTTAGAAAGGGTAATTTTGTAACAAACAATGTTGTATATGTTCGACATATATATGCTTTTGTTGCTCGATCATTTCATTTGAGCGATTTTGTATCACCCTTTTCGCAAGGCAAATTTTATAATGAATTTTTTTTTTTTGTAATTACAAAAAAAAAACATAGTGGGGAAAAATAGGGCTTGCTATGGCCCTGTTTAGTAGCCCCACTAATGCTTTTTTTAAAGTTCTGTTAATCATCGCTATATAGCGACGTTTACCAATGTCGCTATCTCGGGGGGTCACTTATCATATGTAACCATATCACATGAGTTCAACATAAGGATATTTTTTATTTCTAAAATTTACAGAACTAAATATAATAAGGGACTATTTAAAATAGTTTTGGGAAAAATTTACAAATTTGTATAGAAAAGGGGTACATTTTATTAATGAAAAATTTACAGATACGGGATTTTAGAAATAGGCCTTGAATGCACATGGTATAGAGGGTTTATACATAGTGACCCCCCCGAGGTTGCTATATAGCGACGATTATCAGTGTCGCTATATAGCGACGTTTATCAGCGTCACTCTATAGCGACGCTTTATAGCAACCATTCTTTTCCGACGCTTTTAACGACTTTAATAACAATGTTTGCACCCATTAAAAAAAAATTTTAATTTAAAAAGTGTCAGTATTTTCATTGGAAAAGGGCCTATGCCTTGTAGTGTCTATTCCAGTTATTCTTTGACTTCGGGAAGAGCTGACAGAGTGAGATTAGGAGCTGACAGAGAGGGATTAGTAGCCACAGGAGCTGGTGGAGGAGCAACAAGATTGCACATTCTTTCCCTGAACTCATCCACAGTAAGTGCTTCTCGAAGCACCTTGTATGAGATGCTAGCAAGATCTACGCGCGAGGTTGGTCGCTTGAAGGGATGCACGGGAGGAGGCAAGATCTAATCCACTGATGCAACAACGACATTTTTTCTTGCAACGGTGGAGAGAGGTCACACAAGGGGTGCTGAGACGGGAGGAGGAGTGGGCACAGTAGGGGGGTCGAGGGTGGAGCTGGGGCTATGATTGGGGCTGGGGCTAGGGCTGAGATGCCACTGATCCATAGGAACTCTTCTTTTTCAGCTTCCATCAACTCATCCAGTGCCTTGGCTTGGTCTAGGAGTGTCAGTTCCTCATTTGCAAGCTTTTCTTCAATCTTGAAGCATTGTTGGCTTGACTATGAAGAAGGCCGAGCTTCTTGACATTATCTCTTCATTCCTTTGAGCAACCATAATGATTCAAACACAATTTTAGTATCCATTAAGACATTATTAAACAAATTATTGCAAAACTAAAGCCAAATTGACCAAAGCGCTGAGGCTCTGATGAGGTTACAGTTTTGTGGAGCTCTATTAGGAGAGTCTTCGAGCAGAATGATCGAGTAGCTAAAAGGGAAGGGGGCAATGTTTCAGTGTATCAAATCCCACAGTTCCCTAGAATAGGGATAGTTGAGGAACAAGTGTGGGATATCTTCTCTCGCTCTGTTGCATCTTCTACACCACCCATTCCCATGCCCAATCTTTTGGGCTCGAACTACGGTCAAAATACCTCGGTGTAGGATGAGCTAGAGAAGGCATGATTGCTTTTCAGAGATCTCTCGATCCCAGACTTTAGAGAATCTGTGAGACCAAATGTTGTTGTCATTTCTTCGATACCATGTTTTGTTTAGCTTGCTTACTCGGGGGGGTCACTATGTATAAACCCTCTATATCACGTGCGTTCAAGGCCTATATTTAAAGTCCCTTATCTGTAAAAAATTTCATTAATAAAATGTACCCCTTTTCTATACAAATCTGTAAATTTTTTCCAAAACTATTTTAAATAGTCCCTTATGTATATTTATTTCTGTAAATTTTAGAAAATGTACAGATTAGTATAGAAAAAGGGTACATTTTATTAATGGAAAAATTACAGATAAGGGATTTTACAAATAGGCTTTGAATGCACGTGATATAGAGAGTCTATACATACTGACCCCCCCCGAGGGCTATGTAGAAAGTCTCCAAGCATCTGAGGATGCTCTCCACTAATCTGGCATCATTGTTCGGTTTGAAATTTGTAATGTCTGGGAATTGCTGGCATACAATTTGTACTCTACTTCCTACTTGGATACCTTTGATGTTCGCATTGTTTTCTTCCTTCTTGATGAGCCAGCCAAGAGCATTTGCTACAATGGCAAAGAGAAGAGGTGCTAAGGGGCAACCCTATCTAATAGATATTTTAAGTAAAAAAGAGGAGGAGATGGCTCCATTCAGAAGAGTGTCAACAATCGAGATATAAACCCAGGACCTGCCCCCATGTCCTAGAGGGAGGACAGAAGAGTGTCAACAACCGAGATACCTAGGACTTGCCCCAATGTCCTAGAGGGAGGACAGAAGCTAGAAAAAATCCCCATTCCATTTTGTTATAAGCTTTATCAAATTCTATTTTAAAAAAATAGATATCCTTGTTTGTCTCCTCTACATGTTCCAACCCTTCCCAAAGAGTTAAGATAGCCTCCAGGATGTGCCTACCTTGGATGAAGCCTTTTTGTTCTTCCCTTATCCCAGTCTTTCATTTTGAATTTGAGTCTGATGGCAAAGATTTTGTAGCTAATGCTAAGTATGGTAAGAGGTCTCCAATTCTTGAGTGTTTCCTTGGGGTCCCCTTTGAACATAGTATTAGATAAAGTGGGACAAAAGTTGAATTTTGGGAATTTCGAAATTCGGTGGATTTCATTAAAATTGGGAAAGGCTTCATTAAATTTGGGAAAATTTCCATTGATTGTGGGAATTTTACCAATATTGAATAAGCTAATATTTGTAATTCCAATGATTATGAAAAACTTCATTGTATAAAAACCAAAACAAAGCATTTGTGGCAGAGATTGAAAATCATGTATTTGGTGGTGTTAATAAACACCGTCTAGGGACAACATGTATATTTTACTTGAGGTGTTAATAAACACCAGTTGGTGATGTTAACAAACACCATGCATAGTGAGTTCCACTAGAAACAAAGCAGTTGTTGGTGAAGGTCAGCTTCTGAAAATTTTCATATTAATAATATGCAAATACCCATTGACAAGATAACAACAATTGAGAAACATCACATGAGAACACACCTTACAATGGAAGTTTGGGAGATTAAGAGGGAGAAAATTGAAACCATTTTCTATGCTCTGATACCAAGCAAGCTCTCATGTGCTTTGATACATACACTCTATGGAATCTTGATCTTCTTGGGTCTATTTATGGATTTTGATGTCCATGACCAGACAATTGCATCAATACACTCCCATACCTATGGATCCAACCTATTCTTTGCCCAATACTTGTTCCAGCAATCAACATAGGCATCTGCATCACTGAGCCCCTTTCTCTTAACTGATGGTGCCCAATACTGAATTAATAATTTCTTGAAATTAGGAGAAGCAGCATCCATCTCAGCACTTGATATGGCAACCCCAAGCCATATGGGGTATATAGGATCTGATGGCCTCACCAAGACGAAGTCACCTTGCTTAACATCCACCATTGGTCTAAACTCTTCCCTCGGCTTACCTTTTAGAGGCCCACAATAGTTATCATTCCATTCCTCATAGCCTTGGAAATCATTAATGCAAGCATCTATATCATCCTCCTCATCAGGAGATTGTGTTCTTGGCCAAAACTCTCTGTACACTCCTATCTCTGAGATGTTTTCTTGTTCGAGCTCACCGATAATGGTTTTCCAATAGTATATAACTGGCCTAATGTAGGACTCATAGGATGCATTCTTTCCACTTGCACATCTCTCCCAAAACTTAATGTAATCCTTTATCCCTGATATTACTTGCAAGTGATCTCTCACAAATGCAGCCATTGGCAGTATATCCGGACAACTTATTGGCAACAATGATCGACCCTCACAAATCTTTCTTCCATAGCGCAATTCCCCTTTCAATGGGCATCCAATTTGATGATTTTGGATGCACCTTGTACTGCATCATTGGTCTATCACCTTGCATGTAAAATCGAAATTGTAATGGCTTTGCATGTCCAACTAGCATTTCTTGCCCATCACATAGGTAGCCATCCACATAATCCTTGAAGTTAGGAACTTGTGTAAGAACAAATGGTGCCGGTGAAGATGGTGTACATTTTTTGAATGTATCCATTAGATGTGGGAAAGTGAATGTTTGTCCCACCCACAAGCTCTCAGAAAACCTGCTGAACATTGCATCAATGTTCTCATGTGTGTGCCCTACCATCAAGAAGCCCAATTGAATTGTCTTGAAAATTCCCCTTGCTACAAGAAGAGAAAGGTATGCAAACAAGTATCTATTTTTGTTCTCAGACCCACAATTATCTAGTTGGAGTAGCAAGTTCTCTGGCAACTTTTGGAATGGTGGCTCAATAGCAACACTCCCCTCTAAAGAGGGTGGGTTTTCTCTTGTATTTGACGGAAAAAAATTCATACATGTGTCTGTAGCCCTTGCAATGGAAGTTGTCATGGCCTCCGTGATAGACTTCGGGTCACTTTCCGATACAGTTTCTAGATTTGCATTTGTGATCGTGACATCTACATTTTCAGACAAGCTAGCTCCACTTGTGGAAACATGTGCACCTTTAGAACTGTAATGGGAGTCCAAAGCGTTTCTTGAACATAGAGCATTCAAAAGGCAAGCATTGCTTCTAGGAATCCCATTGGTAGCAAGGTCTCCAAGGTCATGCATATCCATCCTATCAAGGTTGCACAAACAAATTGAGAGCGATCCAATCGTCAGGTTGGGATCAGGTGGACACAAACCATTGAGGCTGAAGTGTCCATAATGACCATTTCCATGCCCATGGGTAATCATTCCAATGAGTGAAACCTGTAATTGCCATGTAGAATCGGTGTCCTTGGACCTCACCCGAAGTCTTGGAATTGCCATCTTTTTTTGGTCCATCTTATCATGGATTATGCATACATACTTTTTTGGATCCATCTCGGAGTACCTATGCCATGCATAGTATAAGTTCCTACAACTTTGTTGCTGTATTATATGCATCTTTCTCTCTTCCATTAGTGAATTGCGCTCATCTTGACTTTTTGTGCTGCCCATTGAGCCTTGATCTGGTTGCACAAGCTACATTTAGAGAAATCACTCGTCTTAGCAAGGGCTACATTTTTTAAGTCTGATTTTCAAATCCTGCCAAATGTGGATGTGGATAGGCTCTAATAACCACGTTGATTAAGTGAAGTGTTAACCTCATGTAGGACATCTATCTTCTTATACACTTTAGGTATCACTTGCTGTGTCTCTCTAGAACCATCCTGCATGGTTCTACTCTTATGAGGCATATGCTCTATGCTATTATCCACAAAGTATTCCGGCTGCACAAGCTACATTTAAAGAAATCACTCATCTTAGTAAGGGCTACATTTTTTAAGTCTGATTTCCAAATCCTGCCAAATGTGGATGTGGATAGGCTCTGATAACCACGTTGATTAAGTGAAGTGTTGACCTCACGTAGGACATCTATCTTCTTATACACTTCACCTATCACTTGCTATGTCTCTCTAGAACCATCCTACATGGTTCTACTCTTGTGAGGCATATGCTCTATGCTATTATCCACAAAGTGTTGAATGAGAGCCCTTCCCATACCTATGTGATCCCTGCTCCTCCTCATAATCCCTGAATTGCCATGCACATATCACTGTGCACCACTCTCAAATTGCTCCCTGTATCGATAAAATGATGTCCTAGGAATTCCATGCATCTCATACCATGCTCTACAATAGACATCCCGACTGTTTATCTTCAAGTTGTAGCATATCCTCCCTGTGTAGTTATGATGCCAAGCCATTGACAACACATCATATATAAAGTTTGTACGAGACTCCAAGGAGCTGCCCCAAAAGTTCTTCCTTAGATTCATTAAGAGATCTCGCTCTGCATGTTGGCAACAACTGCTCCCACAACAATTGATGGAAGAGACCTGCTGCACTGAATCTAGTGACATTTTGTACATTGGTGTTGGAGGCTCTCTTTGTTTAGGTACCTTGTTAATGAAAGTGTACCTTCTTTTCTTTGATATTGGATCATCCCTTTTCAACATTTGATCATTGACCAACTCATCTATACCAGCAACGTGGTCCATCGGCACATATTGTTGCAATGGGCTTCCTTCAAGTAAGGTAATCTGCTTGATGGGCCACTTTACTAGGCTGAGAGAGCCGACATCTTGCATAGAAGGCCCTAAGTCACTTCCTCTAATTTGTTCTTTCTTTTCAATACCCACACCAATGCAATCGTTACCCAATAGGTCAAAGTTTATAGAGTCTCCTAAGAAAACATATAAGATCACACATTCCCCCATGGTCTTTGTTTTGCTCTCATCCCATAAAACAACCTTTTTCTCTTTCCAAGATTCACGAATGAAATTTTCAGTTTCCAATGAAGAAATTGGCATTGCCTCAACATAAGGTCGCTCAAGCTCACTTGGTGAAGCTTCTTCAGTTACCGCATCATCTAAAGGATCACCAACATGTTTTAGAGAGCCCTTAGGCCACTTGACAATGCTCCAAATCACCTCACCAACAAGCACTGCATCCATAGTGGGAAATGGCAAGAGTATGTGAGTTTATTCACGTTAGTTTGGTTATGCTAGGTTGGTTAAGTTACAAATTTTTATGTTAGAGTATGTTTTTCTTGATCAAGGTCCAAGTAATGTAAAATTTTAAGGTGTAGATTGAATTAGTTGATGAGCATGTAATTTTTCTCCATGTAAAAAAAATTGTAATCATGCTCATCATTAGATCGCAAGCTATGGATTTTTTACAAGGAAGATGAGAATAGGTTAAATAAAGGCGTGAGGACAATGTAAAAAAGGAAGAAAATGAGTGTGGACAATTTAAAATAGAAATAAAAGAAATGCATATGTTAGATGTGTTAAATGACAGAAATAAAATAAATGCATAGGGAAAATATGTTAAATAAAAGAAATGCATAGTTTAGATATGTTAAATAAAAGAAATTCATAGGTTAAGTATGTTAAACAAAATATATGCATAGGCTAAATAAAAGAACTATGTTAAATAAAAGAAATGCATAGGTTAAGTATGTTAAACAAGATATATGCATAGGCTAAATAAAAGAAATATGTTAAATAAAAGACAAGCATAAGCTAAATACTTGATCGATATTACTTCAATTGTGTGAGTTCTTTCATGTTAGCTTAGTTATTCTTTGGAAGCTTCCGAAGTAAAGGTTCAATAAAAGTAAATTTTTAAGTTGCAAACTGAATTAGTTGACGAGCGTCCGATTTTTCTCTACATTTAACAAAAAATATCGACTTTGGAAGCATTAGATCACAAGCGTAGGTTAAAATAAAAGGAGTGCATAGGTGGAAGAAAAGGAGTGGCATAGATTAAATAGGTGGAAGAAAAATAGCGGCATGGAAAAAAAGCCTTAGGGTACTTTTAAAATTGCATTCAAAATCGATTTAGATATTATAAAACATTAGTAGCATTAGAAATAGATCCAAAAGACAAACTTGGTGTAGATAAACTACTACTACCCACGGTCTAGACATCTAGATGCACAATATGCTAAGATAATGTATAGAAAAGGAGCGGATGAAGGGAAGAAAAGGAGCTTCATAGATTAAATAGCTTCACACACCAAACACTATTTGTGTGTGGGATGGAGATGGCATAGAACTGCTCCAAAAGATTCTCTACAAGAATATACCAAACTCTTGCTTTCTGTGTGGGTTGGGTAGACACTTTATTAAGGAATGTCCTTCCTGGAATAGTCATATAAAGGAAAAAGAAGAGGAATAGTCATATAAAGGAAAAAGAAGAGGAAAAAGAATAGTCAAGACAAATTTTCATTCCTAAGTGTATACATTCAAGGAACATTAAACGACCTAAAACCACAAAATTTTAGAGGATGGTTGTGTGCTAGAGCACTCAATCCTGATTTCTTATCTCTTCATAGAAAGTCAAAGTAGGAGGCCTAAAAATAAGGTGGCGACTCAACTAGATTGATGACAAGAGACTGTGGGTCTATATAGAACACAAAGAGGGTAGAGGGGGTGCAGCTTTGGGCATTGCTAAGCACCTAGTTCAAGAAATAGGGGGGTTCTAACCAACTTTTATTGCAATGTAGTAGGAATAGAATTCATTAACCCCTACCTAGTGTGTCAAATGTTTTTAGTCTATGCGCCTAACTCTGCAAGAGATAGAGCACTCCTTTGGAGTGGTAAGATTCTTCTTGAGACAATACTATTCCTTGGGGAGATTTTAATATGGTCAAAGGCAGAAGGGATAGATGGAACAAAATAGGTAATGTCATAAGGCGGAGTGAGTTCACCACTTGAATAGCCTCAAGGATCAAGATGTCTTGCTTGATACCTAAGAGGACACGTCTTCACCTAGACAAAATTCAGATAGGTCATTTCCACAAAGCTCAGTTGGTGGATAGAGCTTATTTCTCTAGAAGGATTTTGGCTGACACCACTACTTTAATGTCCCTCTTGTTCTCTGATTATAAGCCAATTTTAATATCCCTTGAGAAGGGTGTAGGGAGGATTCTTAGATACTAGTTTAATGACAGTGATTTTAATAGGTTACATTTAAAAAAAGTGCATAGGTAGGATAGGTTAAATATATTAAACTTGTCAAATTTGTTTTTTAACGAAATGCAAAAGGTTAAACTAATGAAGGGTAAAAAATTGAAAAACCCTAGTACCTTCTCTTTCATTTTGCTCGTTGCCCTATGTTGATCGCCTCGTATGCCGTGCTGTGGATCTCCTCGTGCACGTAGATTCCTCAAGCTCTCACAATCTCCTCGTGCATAGCTTTTCCTCAAGGCTCTCACAGAGTGAGCAGAGACTCAGGGAGTGGTCGGCGCTTCCTTCGTAGGTGCCTCGTTCTTGCAAAATTGGATATACTGGTTGCCTTCCCTCACTGCAGTGCTTCGTTCGTAGTCGACAACGAGTCTGAGTCCATCACGGGTATCTCTCTTCTCTCTTTCTTTCAACAACGATAATCTTCTGATGGCTTCCAAGAGTGTTCCATCTCTATCTACGCAACCCTCCTCTTATCTTGTTGCGTCGGTGGTGGAGGAGGAAGCCAAATTGCAAGAAAGAAAGCCAAAAATTGAAAAATTTCTACAAGTCTGACAAGTGTCACTATATAGCGACTCTATATAAATGTCGCTATATAGCGACGTTTATATAGAGTGACTATATAGCGACACTTTTTTAAACCTGCTTTGGTTACGGATGATTAGCGCCCCGCATGCGCTAAACGTCAGTGCTTAGCTATCAGAATAAGGCCCGTGTGTAGTAGTGTCTATTTGACCTTAATTTAATTGGGGCTATCTCCACCTTTTCACATAAGAAATCGTTTGTCTCCTCAAATCAAGCTATATCTATAGAAAGTAAATATGATGGAGGAATAAAGTGAGAGCCAAATAGGTTCATCAGAATTCAAAATCTATGATGGAATGTGTGTGAGTGTGTATGTGTGTGTGTGTGTAGATTAGACTAGAACCCCTCAAGAAGGTCCAAGAATATTTGCACAACATTTAACATGAAATGATTATATAAAAAAGAGGGGTATGGTATAGTTTAGAACCACTCAAGAAGGTCCAAGAATATAAATTTGCACAACATTTAACATGAAACGATTATATAAAAAAGAAGGGTATAGTTGAATCCTTCTATCAAAAACTTGGATTGAATTTTTTTTTCTATGGAAGAACCTTTGCTTAAAACCAGTCAGCAACGATGATACCTACCACCATCCAAAACATTTAAGTTAGGATTGATTCAATTTTTTCATGGAAGAACCTTTGCACAAAACCTTAGTCAGAAACACTGATACTTGCCACCATCCAAAATGTTTAAGTTTGGATCCTAGCTTAATGGGTAGCCCATTGCGTGGAACCACAGTGCCCATGCCCCATGACCCACCCCCTACTAGAGTACGGTAGTTTCCATCTGTACCTGTTGCTCCAATGAATGTAGGCCTTGGTGCATCCATTCCAGTGCCGGTACCAGCAACCACATGGATACCACCACCAGGGCTAGGCTTAAGGCCACCACTACGTCTCATTAGGCCCACAATGGCACCACCCCCACCAGCTACCTAAATAGTGTTAACTCCAATTTAAAAAAATTTTAAAGTATAAAAATTCCTAGCTGAAACTCTTTGTTACCGGTTTAGGAAAATCCATGTTTTCTAAAAAACAGTAGCTTAAGGAATAAATCAGACCATGTGATGGTTGTCAAAGTGTAGAACTTGAAATTCTGAATATTTATCCTTTTTACAGAAGCACATTCTGACACAACCACCAAAAGTTATGGGCAATCAGAGGGCAATCAATGATTAAAGGTTCTAAATGCCATAACCCAAAAGTTGGATTGAATGTAGCTTTAATACATTATCCCTTTTACAAAGATGTTTGACTTTGAGGCTTGAAACATAAGAATGAATCTGTGTTGAAGCCTAGCGGTTTGTTAAGGATATGTGAAACTTATAGTAAAAGTACTTACAATGGACGGATTATATCAAGATCCTATTAAGGACATGTGAACATATAGTAGAATAATTCTACCTAAAATCATTGGATCAAACTTAATGGCTCAAAAGCAAAAAAGGATGATGGTGCAACCTAGGGGCTACTCTACGGCACTATGGCAGCAATCTTTGTAGTTACTATCAAAGGGATGGTTACAAGAACAATTTTGAATGTCATAAATGACACTTGGGTTTTTCAACATACGGGTAAACTATTTTTAAACATTCACTTCTTTCATGGTTGATAACACTTTTAATAAGAAGAACCATTTTGAATGTCATAAGTGTTGATGCAATCCCATGCTATGAAGTGTACAGAGAGTTTTTTTTCCCCGCATATGGGTGAAGTGATGTTTACGCTACTAAGTTCAACATATCAAGCAATGCATTTTTTTTTATTATTGAAGGAGTTTGATAATAAGACCCATTTTAAATGCAAAAGAATTGTTGTATCAAAAATGGAATCCGCTTTGGAGTGGAAATTCGGTTTCTTGCAAACCCACATACTATTGTTGCATAATGTGAGTATGGCTCCAATTGGAAGTTAAGGTAGACTATAATTCACAATGTTGGTATAGTTACACATAGTAACATAAGTTTTATTTTCAAGAATCTTCCCAAATAGTGGTTTCCACGTTCAGTACCTCGATAAGAAAATTGTGGAAAAGCTCGCTTGCTTTTTTGGGCCCATTCGCTTTTCCTCGCTCGCTCTATCAACTACCTCAAGAAGAAGTGTAGTTGAATTGTTTGCATTTGAAAAGGAAAACCTAAGAATTTATTGGAAATTTTCACTCTCCAAAATGAAATTGAAAGCCACTTTTATATCTTAGGACTGTTCTCACTAAATGCATTCGACCTGCATTCTTTCTAGACCTTTATTTTCTCTATTATACTGCTACCAGCTGTTGTCTTCTACTTTACTCCACTAGCAAATGCAAAAGTTGTATGAATCTTTGCAAATTGAGCAAAGGTCTTTGATCCCACTACGCATTAGAGAAGAACCACGCCTCTCAAGTCTCATTAAAATCTATATTCATTTGCCATTATCGTCAATATATGTGACACTTTCATTTGTAAATGTTTACATTGGTAGTAGCATGAGAGTGTCGGGCAAGGTGTTTGCATTTGTAGGGCTCGGTACAACCATCATTGAGATAATCTTAATTATGCTACCTATTAAAGAGCATCATCCAAATGCTTTTGCTCCATACTTATAAACCCCTATATGTGAAAGACTAGGTTTCATAAGGTCCAATGCTTCTCCAAAAAGCTTGAAGGAAGTTTCCATAAACTCAAAATAGTTTTTGCACTTCGATAATCTTTGACCTAGCATTAGGTTCACATACAAGTGTGTTCCTGTCAATATTCACATTTGGAATTAGCAAGATCAGATGAAAAATACTCACACAGTGTTTTTAGTTCTCATGGCATCTCAGCTTGATGAGTGCAACATGGCATCTGAGCTCAAGATTACTTTAGCACACATCTAAGTTCTAGTCTTATTGCAAAATGACCTTTATTCCATGAGTTTAATACCAAGGGTCTTTAGGTTTAGGTTTCAAATCTCTAATTAAGGCTATTCCATCTTGGTAGACCACCCATTTTCACACTTTGTCTGCATCCTTTACTTTGGTCAGTTTAGTATTCGTTGGTTTGAGCCCAATTGGAGTGAGCTCCTCAGATATTCATATCCTTTACCCTCCAGCTTGTTTGTCTCTTAGAGAATCTTAACTCTTCCTACCATCTATCTGAAATAAACCTTGTGTAGCTTTTTGAATGTTCTACAATTGTTATCATTTTCAATATCTATTCAACTTGTGGTATCCCCTTCTTGAGGCATGTGATTTTCTCATCTTGTGTGTATCTCTCCTCATTATTGAGACATCCAAGGCAATCCTTTGGAAGCCCCCCAATGTGTAATATTGTCTTATTTCATACTATATCTTCTTCCTCTTTAACTTATGCATGAATATTGACTTGATCAATTTTGTTGTTGGCCATGATGGCCATCTCTTTCTTAGATGAGCTAATTGGAGTGGAGATCATGTCTTTGATATATGTACACACACACATACACACACACAAGCGCGCGCACACACACACACACATAGAGAGCATAGTTGGAGGTGAACTCGTCTCTTGAAATATAAAATTTTTCTATAAGCATATATTAAGGGGTTCTTTAATTGAGGCATTGGTTTAGACAAACTTAATATCTATAATTGAGAGTTAATGGTCTTTAATCTCCATTGGCGGATTCAAAAGATAGGGGCGTTTGTATTCGTTTAAAAAGTGGTTATGTTTTTGAACGAGTGTATTTTTTTGGGAACTTCCAAGGAAATGTTATGAAGCTGGAGCAAATTTAACACAGTTTTGATGCGCGTAGACACAAAAGTCAAGCTATGAACTGCCACTATAGTTGGTTGCAGTATGAACTGCCAGAGGAAAATCGTCACAGCGGATGTCGCAAACAAAATCGTCACAGCTGAAATTTACGATTCACGACTTCCGTGTTATTCTTGCTCGCTGGCAGATATTAAGTTGCGACGCACACCGCCCTATAAAAGCCACCAGTGCTCGCATCCTTTCCACAATTGCTCTCTTCGTTCTTCCCCGCTCTATTTTCTATCGTTATAGCTCTCTACTCCGGCCATGGAGAAGTCTGCCAAAACAGCCGCTTTATTCGCTTTCTTCGTGATGGCACTCATTCTCGGCTCTCAAGCCGATTCCACAGTCACGAATAACTCGAGCCAAGACATCGTACTTGTTTGCGCAACAGTTAACATCGATTTGGTACAGGGCGCTACAGACGTCCTGACGCCGGGGGCCGACTGCTACATCAAGAACCCCCACTCTGGAGAGGAGAAAGGTCCGTTCACATTTGTGGATGCGACTGTATATGTGTTAGTGGATGCTTCCATCACAGGAGAGGTGAACCTTTGCATTGGCATCTCCATTCTCGGGAAAATAATTTGTGCAGTAGTTGAAATCGCTGGTATCTAGCGGACTACAACGTCTGAAGTCATAGTTCTCATGTAGCCAGTTATGGTGTGTCTGTGAGCGGGGGTGTCTCTGATGCCTTTCACGCTTCACGTAAGAATAACACGGGAAATATACCCAGATGTTTGAACGTATAGCCTATTGAATCGCCTATATGCTTCCAAAACTATTCGTTCTTTTGAACGCACAGTCCATTGAATCGAATTGGCTCTTCCGGGCAGTGAGCTTAACATAGCCCATTAACTTGTTAACCATAACCTTAACAAGCGAATTACATTTCGAAATGGCACCCATTATGTTCTGCACTAAGTGGTCTTCACTAAATCGAAAGTCTCTTCTTTAAAGTTAGGGTCACAATGGAATCTTCTTCTTAAGTCATTTCAAACGAGTACCCCGTTGCACATTGCACAGTGATGTTGTGATCTTCACCATGAATTTCTTTTAAAACAATAATTTTGCTTAAAGTCACATTCTCACTCCTCACCCTTAACCATTAAATTTCTGCATTCCAAATTTTCTATCACAAATGTATGTATACTTTTTACATTTGAAGGTTGGAAAATATCTATCATGTGTCAATAGATGGTGAAACCGTACCTTATCTAGTATTGACCAAGTGCATTCTTGCTTGGCTTATAAAAATATACACTCCAAAATAATATTTGGCTCCTTTTCACTACTATTGTGTTCCTCCTCATCTTCAAAATCGGGCTATGCATTCTTCCCCAATCATGGGTGCTTCTGCCGGTTCTACCTCTATCGTAGCCTGGATTAAAATGTTGACCTTAAAGTTGAGAAACTCTATTTGTGGGGTGTGTACAAATTCAGGTTCATCCATTGGGGTGTCCTGCTATGGTGTCTTTTTTAGCTTGGCTCGCATGTCCTCCATCTCTTGGGCCATGGCTTCATAAGCATATGCTGCTGAAGCAAAGGCCTCATATGGCCATTTGGAAATCAATTGATCACCCTTTTTTTTTAATGTGGATTTCTTCTTGCCGTAAGTCATCGGATGCAGAGCTTTCATCCTCATCATCACCTGAGCTAGAATCATCACCCTCAGACTCACTACCCTCTTCTTTGACATTTTCCTCCTCAAAGAAAGTAGTGCAACTGTAATATGTGTCAAAGAACTCAATTTGATGGGGGGTATCAATGACATTTACATTTTTACCTTGGCGTAGCAATTTCTCAGCAGCAAAACCCATTCGATACAATGCTACTTCCCACCCATCATTCAATAAATTCTTTGTCATCTCTAGTATCACATCAGGATCCATCGGCTTTCTGTAATCCACCATTGCTGCATCAAGCTTAACCTTATGGTCCTCAAAGTAATGAAGCTCGAGAGTCCTTAAAGGAGTTTGGATTAGATTACCACCACCCCTCGATAAGAAACACATCAAGAAAGGCTACAAGACTTGAATGGCAGTGCCTTCCAAGACAGTCATATGATTACGCAGGACTATACCATGGTATACTTTTGAAAGTAAATACCCAAATGAAGATGTCAAGCTCGCATATAGGGCATCCCTTTGTGATTTAGTCATGAACAGGACCAACGTTGATCTTTTCTTATCTGCCATAGGACCTTCAACAATAAATCGCACAAGTTCAACTATCCGTGACACTGCAAGGTCTTGCAATTCATCTATGAAAAATACGCATGGCTTCTCCCAAGCATGACCGCTCATTGTTATGAAATGCTCCGTATCAATGCCATTGATGTGTGCAAATTTTGTATCATTCTCTGATAGCAGGATATCATAAGAGAAGTTGAATGGAGAACCATCATCTAAACCACCAATTGCTCTACCTTGGGTACTGGACTGCAAGGCCTTTTTCTTAATGTCCATATATTCTGTCTCAACAACCTTTGGCATTTTAGCTCTTAGATCCTTTGTTGGTGTGGCATCTGCATCCATTGAAGCCAACCACTTTCTAGCCCATGTCTTATCAAGGAGTTGACCTAGGCTAAGTGCTTTCTTCTTATCCACATCAATTGACTTGCCAGCTAACTCATCATCAGATTTCAATAAAAATAATAGTGCCGAGAGAGCAGCCTCACTTTGAATCATTCGGGTGACCACTTCATCTAAGTTGCTATGCTTGCTCTTCTTTCCAAAGAAGCAGTCACCACTTAGGATCTTCTTGCATACTTCTTCTGTTATTGCATCTGGAACAAACCTTAAAGCTCTCCACCAAACAATAGACATCGGTTTCTTTATTTCTTTCCTCTGAGTTGCAATGTGCTCTGGTGCCTCAAAGGATATCTTTCCTGTTTCATATGCTTGGCAAACATCCACGATGCTCTGAAACACTGAGTCCTCACGGAAGACAATGCAGGTAACATCCCTGTATCTTGCAATGGCGGTGTTCAAATCCTTTGCCTCAACCTTATTACCTGGTATGCCTTGCGTATTGCTTACAACACCTTTCAAGCATCTATAGAACCGAAACCTCTTTGCCATGTACTCCGATGTAGGTCTCCAGCCCTTCACTGTTTGTGGCTTTCCACAGCCCATCCATAACTCCCTTGCCTTTATCAAGATCTCAGAAAGAGAAGAGCTTTTTTTCAACCTAAATGGAGCAGAATTCAGCCTCTCTAATTCTAGAATGTACTTCGAGTCATCATTAAATATGCATATATGACAAATGACCCATTTAAACTTTTCCATCCACTCAATCTGTGGCAAGTTTCCTTTTCTTCCCTCATCAAGGGCGATCCTGCAAGCCTCACAAAAGTGTTGCCCATCAATGGGCTCAAACCTACATCTTTCTAAGAATCTATTCTTTGCCAGCATGTATCTCTTCTCGATGTCACTCCCATATCGGCTTTGGTACAAAGCCTCTCCACGAACAAAGTCACTCCTTCTAAAGTTCTCAAAAGCATCAAGAAAGTCCACGCGCTTTTGAAATGTGACATCAGGCAATGTAGGATCATCTTCTTGAAGTCTCTTAAATGCCATAGGACGAAGAGTGATATTAGTGGCAACGGGAGTTCTTGTTTTCCTTGTATCTTCATACAATTTGTGTGCAAATATCTTATCGAGCTTTCTTTGATTTGTGATCAATGAAGCTCGATCAATAAGCATTGTGGCCACACTGAATTGTGAAAATCCCCAAATGTATCCCTCATCCTCTGGAGGATGTAAGTCCGCCACACTTATAGAAAAGTCTTTGAGACTTGTATCTTCTTCTTGCTGATCTTTCTCTTCATCGCTATCCAATTTTTCGCCTGGTTTTAAATAGCCTGCACTTGAGCGATCTCCACGTGGAGTAAGAGTTATTTTTGCTCTCTTTCTGGGAATAGCTATAGCACTTGAGTCTGCTCCATGATCACTCCTTCTTGTTCCTGTAGTTGCAGCAGTCGATGGCGTAGGTACAGTTGGAGATACTGTAGTTACACTTGTTGGAGTTACCGGAGTTACCACCATAGATATTGACGGTACTTGAGGGTTATATGTTATAGATGGCATACTTAGTGCTGCTGAAGGTTCAACACCACCACTTGGAGATGCATCCCACATTTTCTTCAATGCTTCTAAGGCATTAAGTAATTCTTGGGATCCCTCAATTGAATCTGGTAATGGCTTCAAGAAGTGCTTCGGAGTAACTCGTAACTTGTAAACCACCTCGTCATTCTTTCCTTGGCACACAATTTCTATCAAATTGTTTTCTTTAATATTGATGTTTGATACCATGCCACCATTTCTTACTGCCTCTGCAGAATATTTCGGGCTTGATATGTTCTCTGAAGTGATCACCAAAAAATACTTTGATTTGCGCTCCATAAAATACCAAGCATGTTCAAGGTATTTGAAAGACACCTTGGAACCAAAACTGGAAGCCATGGAAGCTATAGTTTTCTAAAAAACAATCAAAAATATAAAATGAGAAATACAATGATTTTCAAACTCAAAATATTAAATAAATTTTTAATTAAATATTCTTTTAAGTTTTATTTATTTTTAATTTTTAAAATAAAATATTTTTTTCTTTTTTAATTATTTTATTTTAATTAATTAGTTTATTTTTATATTTAAAATTTAATTTAATTTTTTAATTTTATTTAAGTTTTATTTATTTTAACTTTTTTAATTTTGACGGGACAGGACGCAGGAAAGCACGGGTAAGGGGGAGCGGGAGGGAACGGGATGGGAGGGGACGACAGCGGGGACGAGGAGGGGGCGTGGGACAAGGGAGAGACGGAGGGGGCTCGGGCGGGGAGGGGGAGGCGAAGGAGCATTGCTGCCCCGCAACAAGTGAGCCCCTCCCCCTCCCCACCCGCGCTCCCTCCCCTTGCCCCATGCCCCCTTTCCCTCCCCACAATCACCACTTGCCCGCCACCTTGCGATGTCCCCTTCCCCGCCCCTCGCCCGCCCCCTTGCCCTCCCCACGCCCACCTCTTCCCTCTGCCTACCTTCCCTCCCCACGCACCCCCTTCCCTTCCCCTTGCCCCTCCCCTTGCCCTCGCCCCGCACCTGTTGCGCACGCAACAGGTGTCCTCCCCCTCGCCCTCCCCCTTGCCCTCCCCGCCCCTCTCCCGCCCCACGCCCCCCTTCCATCCGCCCACCCCCTTGCTCTCCCCACACCCCCCCTTCCCTTCCTCTTGCCCCTTGTTGTGCACGCAACAATAGGTGGGGGATCCCCCACCTGTTGCGTGCGCAACAGGTGAGGGGGACGATGCCCCCCTCCCCGCCCCCTCGCCCGCTTGCCCTCCCCATGCCCCCCCCTCCCCTTCCCCCTCGCCCGCTTGCCCTCCGCACACAACAGGGGGATCCCCCACCTGTTGTGTGCGCAACAGGTGAGGGGGACGATGCCCCCCTCCCCGCCCCCTCGCCCGCTTGTCCTTGCCCGCCCCCTCGCCCACTTGCCCTTCCCCCTCCCCTTCCCCCTCTCCTCGCCCTCGCCTGCCCCCCCTCCCCTCCTCCCCCCTCCCCCTTGCCCCTCCCCCCTACGCCCCCCCCCACGCCCTCCGCCCGCCCCCCCCTCGCCCCCTACCCCCCACGCCCCCCCCCATGCCCTCCGCCCGCCCCCCCCCTCGCCCCCCCACCCCCCCACGCCCCCCCCCCATGCCCTTCGCCCGCCCCCCCCCTTTCCCTTGTCCCTCCCCTTCCCTCACCACACGTGTGGTGAGGGAAGGGGAGGGGCAAGGGAAGGGGGGGACGAGGGGGGGGGCGGGCGGAGGGAAGGGGGCGGGGGGCACTGGCGAGGGGAGGGGGGGCGGGCGAGGGTCGGGGAGGGGAGGGGGGCATCGCCCCCCTCCCCTCCCCGACCCTCGCCCCTCGCCCCCCCTCCCCTTCCCACGCTCCCCCCACACCCCCCCCTTCCCTCCGCCCCCCTCGCCCCCCCTACCCCCCCACGCCCTTCGCTCCCCCCCCCCCCTCGCCCCCCCTTCCCTTGCCCCTCCCCTTCCCTCACCACACGTGTGGTGAGGGAAGGGGAGGGGCAAGGGAAGGGGGGGGCGAGGGGGGGGCGGGCGGAGGGAAGGGGGCAGAGGGGAGTAGCGAGGGGAGGGGGGGCGGGCGAGGGCCGGGGAGGGGAGGGGGGCGATGCCGCCCTCACCTATTGCGTGCGCAACAGTGGGGGGTGCCCCCCTCCCCTCCCCGGCCCTCGCCCGCCCCCCGTCCCCTCGCCCCTCGCCCCCCCTCCCCTTCCCGCGCTCCCCCCACACCCCCCCCTTCCCTCCACCCCCCCAGCCCCCCCCCTCCCCTCCGCCCTCCCCGCGCCCCCCCCGCGCGTCCGCCCCCTTCCGTCGACGGCAGGGGACGAGCGCGCGGGGGGGGCATGGGGAGGGCGGAGGGAAGGGGGGGCGGAGGGGTCGACAGCAGGGGGCAAGGGCGGGGGGGGCATGGGGAGGGCGAAGGGAAGGGAAGGGAAGGGGGGGGCAGAGGGGAGGGAAGGGGGGGCGGAGGGGTCGACGGCAGGGGGCCGGGGAGGGAAGGGGGGGGCGTGGGGAGGGCGGAGGGGAGGAAAGGGGGGGGCGGAGGGGAGGGAAGGGGGGAGGGACGACAGGGAGGGGGAGGGTGGAGGGAGGGGGGGCAGAGGGAAGGGGGGAGCGACGACAAGCGGCAGGGGGAAGGGAAGGAAGGGGGCGGGAGGAGGGAAGGAGGAGGGAGCAGGCAAGGGGGAGGGGAAGGGGCCTTGGGGAGGGAGGAGAGGGGAAGGGGGAAGGGAAGGGAAGGGAAGGGAAGGGAGAGGAGAAGCGGGAGGAGAGGGGAAGGGAGGGGAAGGGGAGGGGAGAGAGGAAGTTGGAGAAGAGGGAGGGAGGGAGTACCTGAGTGGAGAGGTGGTGGAGCTCCAGGAGAGTTGTGAGAGAGAATAAGAGAGTTGTGAGACAGAATGAGGAGAAGTAGAGTTTTATAGGAAATGGATAGCTTTTAGGTCAAGTCAACTTTTTTTAGTTTTTAAGGTTTTTTTAGTTCTTTTAGGTTCACTATAAGTAGAACATTCTTCATTCTCTCTTTCATTCAAAGATCATTCGTTTACACTCCACGCTTCTCTCCTCTCATCAGCCTGTTGCAGGATTCGCAAAAATTTTCAAAATGTTGCAAGAGGTGAGTTCATTTCTAACCTATTGCGTACGCAAGAACTTCTAAGAATCAAGTTTTTATAAATTTGAATTTTTTTTCAAATCCGATCTTTTTCTTAAAAACTTGTGTGTACGCAACAACTTAAAAAACCATTTTAAGCATTAAATCTTTTTTTCCACAAATTTTCCTCTTTAACTCAAACTCTCACAACCCCTCCCTACCTATTGCGTACGCAACAACTTTAAAACAAAACTTAACACTCAGACCCTACCTATTGCGTACGCAACAACTTCAAAACAAAATTTAATCATAAATCTCTCAAAAAAACTCATCAACCAAAAAAAACAATCTATTACAAATTTCTCTCTCAACCTCAAAGCCACTCAAACCTCCCTACCTATTGCGTACGCAACAACTCCAAAACAAAATTCAATCATAAATCTCTCCAAAAAACTCCTTTAAAAAAAAAAACAATCTATAACACATCTCTCTCTCAACCTCAAAAGCACTCAAACCTCCCTACCTATTGCGTACGCAACAACTTCAAAACAAAATTTTATCACAAATCCTTCAAAAAACTCTTCTCACTACACTTTATTACAAATATCTCTATCAACCTCAAAACCACTCAAATGTCCTACCTATTGCGTATGCAACAACTTCAAAACAAAATTTAATCATAAATCTTTTCAAAAAACTCTTCTCACTACACTTTATTAATATAAGAAATCCATTTATAATATTTTTACCCCATAATATAATAAATTTTTATTAACTAATGTTAAAATATAATTTTTCTAAAAATATATATTATTAATCTATAAATTAATATAAATATTATATAATTATTATATAAATAAATATATAAATACATTAATTTAAGAAAAAAGTTGAAAGGAGATCTTCTAGCATATGTACTTTATATAATACTTAGTCTTAAAACAATGAAGAATTAGTGAATATATTGCTCTTCTATACATTATTAACTTAAAAACTAATATAAATATAAATTAATTATTATATAAATTTAAATAAATATATAAATAATTAATATTATACATTAATAACATTTAAAATTATGTAGATTATATACTAATAATCTTTCAATTTTAAAAAGTAGTCAATAAAAGAGTTAAATTAATTTTAAAATTAAGAAAATATTAAAATTTACACACTTACTTTTAGCATGTATGCTTTTATTCCATGTGTATAATACTTGTAAGTTAGTCGAAAAATGAAAAATTAGATAATGTATTTGTAAGGTAGGTATTTAAAACCATAGAATCTAGAAGACTACACTATCATTGCATCCATATCATTTTTTTACTTTAGTAACCATCAGATATCCATGATTCCATGTGTATAATACTTGTTAGTTAGTCGAAAGAATGCAAAATTAGATAATGTATTTGTAAGGTAACTATCTAAAACCATAGAATCTAGAAGACTACAGTATCATTGCATCCATATCATTTTTTTTACTTTAGCAAGCACTAGATATCCATGGTATCCATGATATGGAATACATATTTCTTAGAATGTCCATGATATGGAATATATATTTCTTCGAATATTTCTTATCAAATACTTTTTCATTTCTTCTCATACACCATGCACTTGTTCCTAATCAGTGTGCATACATCACTTCTTCGAATCGGTGTGCTTTTAGCCTATCTACTTGTTCCTAATCAGTAGGATACTTTGAGTAGGTAGGCTTGTAACTACTTAAAGTAAAGCCTTTGCAAAGGATCGTACCTTTTGATACACCATGCAGCATGAATGTAAAAAAATATGAATCGGTGTGCTTTTAGCCTATGTGCTTGTCCCTAATCAGTAGGATACTTTGACTAGGTAGACTTATACTTACTTAAAGTAAAGCCTTTGCAATGTATCGTACCTATAAACAAAACACTTTGGAAAGCATAACATATAGTCTATATATATCTAAACTAAATACTTTAGAATGCATATTTTATATAGTCTATATATCTTAAATCTTACACCCTAAATCTTAAATCCTAAAGTTTCCTAAATCTTAGGTTATATAATCTAAGCTCTTAAACTTATATAATAGTTATAATCCCTAAACCTTATATCCTAATCCCTATAACTTAAATTCTAAAACCTAATTTTCAATTCTAAACCCTAGATTCTACACTCTAAGCTCATGATCTTATATACTAAACCTCAAAACCTAAATCCTAAACCCTAAAACAATAATCATAAACCCTAAAAGCTAAACCCTAAACCCTATATTTTTAACCCTAAACCCTAAACCCGGAATCCTAAACCCTAAACCCTAAAAATATAATCATAAACACAAAACCCTAAACACTAAATCTTAAATCCTAAGCCCTAAATCCTTAACCCTACATACTAAACCCTAAACCCTAACCCTAAAATACAATCAAAATTTTATGATTTTTCTCGATTTGTGCAACATGTTAGATATACCCCCAACCTATTGCTTGAGCAACAGGTTGGGGGGTATATCCGACCTGCTGCACAAATCGAGAAAATTCTCGATTTGTGCAATAGGTCGGATACACCCCCCAACCTATTGCTCAAGCAACAGGTTGGGGGGTATATCCAACATGTTGCACAAATCAAGATTTGTGCAACATGTTGGATATACCCCCCAACCTGTTGCTTGAGGAGTATATTATACCCCCAACCTGCTGCTCGAGCAATAGGTTGAGGAGTATATTAAACATGTTGCACAAATCGAGAATTTTCTTGATTTGTGCAATCAAGAACAGGTTGGGGGTATATCCAATCTGTTGCACAAATCATGAAAATTCTCGATTTGTGCAACATGTTGGATATACTCCTCAACCTGTTGCTCAAGCAACAGGTTGGGGGTATATCCAACCTGTTGCACAAATCAAGAAAATTCTCGATTTGTGCAACATGTTGGATATCCCCCAAGCAACAGGTTGGAGGCCTGTTATTGGATATATCTCCCAACCTGTTGCTTGGGGGATATCCAACAGGTTGGGGGTATATCCAACCTGTTGCACAAATCTAGAATATATCATGGAGAGCATTTATAGAGCCACATTTACAAACAGGAGATGATGCCCTAGTAGGACACACAAATCCACACTACTTTTGGTTTCACATGCATAACAATATTCCAGTGATGCAATGGAAGCACTACTCAGTAGATGGAGATCATTTATGGAGTGAGTCATATGCTTTATTACAATGAATAATTCCATTGGAGGAAACTAGATTTGTTCTTGCAAAAAACAAATCACTTGACATAGATGAAATGAAAGGCTTGAAAGCCTTCATTAAACATCTTCAAACTATGATGCAGAAATATCCTGAGCAATCAACTAAGAATTTGGAGACAATTAAATCAACTAAAGCACTTATCCAATCTTTAGAAAGACAAGAAAACTTAATGAGCATTGAATACTCTGAATCCTTTTGGCCGGAACAAGCTAGGTCACCAAGTTTTCCTTTGGATATAAATATGTTAGTAGATATGGAGGAAGCAGAGGAATGCCTTTTACCTCGAAAATATTGTGGCAGGAAGGGAGACAAACCCTTACCAGAGTTTATACCATGTAATGAGATTGAAGAGGGTCTATTTGTTGTAGTTTGGGCATCTGATCTAGGTTGAGAGTTGGATGACCAAGGTGGCCCAATTTGGGTTGAAAAGGATACTAAGATAGAAAGGGATGACAAGGGAACTCCTATAACATTTATAGCTTTATGGTATGAACCAAAGCCATTAAAAAATCTCCCGAGAAGATATACAATAAAACAACTCTATGAGGGATGCTTGCAAAAGAAACGTGAATGGGTTCCAAATAATGAGGGATTAACAGAGGTGGAAGTCAGTAGCATTATTCATTGCTGGAAATCGAGGACACGAAGTTTTAAAAAGAAGCATGGATACAATGTTGAAAAATGTATCACAATCCCTGATCCAAGTCGTGTCCATATTAAACATCATTTGGCAAGACTTGACCCATCAAGCTCAAATACATTACATGAATCTGATGACTCTGAATGAGATTCAGATGCATAAGATAATGTTTTGTATGCTTTTTTCCATACAAATGGTGTATCTATACACCACCAATAAGATAATTTATTGTATGGTTTGTTTTTTAAAAAAGGGTGTATCTATACACCACTTATGTATTGAATTCAACAAACTCTTTTTTTTCAAAAAAATGGTGTATCTATACACCACTTATATGTTGAATTCAACAAACTCTTTTCATATGGTGTCATATTTTCACTTCATAGTGTTAAAATTGAACTTGAGTTAGGAGACTACTATTATTATTATTATAGTTATTGGATGGGGGCACCATGCATGAGTTTGGGAATTATAGCTTCAGTGAGCCATTTTTTTTAAAATTAGAGGTTACCACTTGACTTTTTACTAGCTTAATAAGGCCATATTTGTATATAAGTGACCCATTAAATGCTCAAAAAACCCAATTTTTTAGCTCACTAAGTGAAGTTGAGTGGAGAGGATATGCTCCAAAAAAAAGTCTAAACCAAGAGAGAAAGTCCAAAAATTTTGAATAGTGTGTTTATTGAAAGTATATAAAATGAGGATGGTTATTTTAACTACCTTTTCACTTTCTTGTTTTAAAATCATACAATTTGGAGTTGAACTTTTGAGAGACTTTTGAATGACAATTCAATAAAAGTCACAATCATTGTGTCTAACTCGTGTCTAATTAAAATTCATAAACTATATCACCACATATATATACAACACAAAAATAAAAACTAATTACCATATTTCTAAAAGTAAATATAAATGTCTATATACTATGTAGTATCAAAACAAACCCGAGAGATAGACCTAAAAATATGTAACAATAGAACATAGATTTTGTTAAATTACATGGTGCAGTGGAATATAAACTGAACAAAGAATAGAGAGTACACAACAAACTGGAGATGAACAAAATTTTCCTTCAACACTAATGTAGTACAGATGATGACTCCGTCCACATGTGTGCTCTCACAATGGAGCTTAGATGGCAATCTAGACAGATAGTAGGTGAAGAGCTACTAGCTGGAAGATTTGATCTGCTTAGATGGCGATCTAGACAGATAATAGGTGAAGAGCTACTAGCTGGAAGATTTGATCTGATGCAATGGACTGGGAAGGTCGCCTCTTTATGGCTATGAGGGTGGTAGTTGGATCAACGTAGTCAGTGGAGATGACTAGTCAACCTAGTCGGTGGAGCCGACCAGTCAACCTAGTCAATGGAACCAACTAGTTGTCCATGGAATATTTAGGGAATATTCCCTAAACCTTCACAGGAGCAAGGGGCTCCCACACAATCAAGACTATGTGCCTTGTTGTGTGACCAGCTTACCTACTCTGCCTAGCCCATAGGCTAGACTCACATAGATCACCTTTCTACCATCAACAATCTCATTGATAGACCTCATTTGACATGCAAATTAGGATCCATCCAGTGTCTCGGGCTCACACATGGCTTCTCCTCATATGGGGGCCTTACAACTTGAGCACCTTGGACCACTGGTGATTACCAGGAGGGTGGGGCATTGGGCATATCTAACAGATGTGGCTTAAGGGATTTTTAAATGTAGAATATTGACAAAAATATACATAGAGCAGGGGTTTTTTAACATGAAAAGTCCAAAATTTCAATAAAGGGAAAGGAATGTAGGACCCAAATAGAAGTGATTTAAATATTGCCCTTGTATGGGGTGTATATGTAATAAATGCCCTATCCCCAATTTGGAATGTCTACACAAAGCAAACATGGAAATGTTCAATGTTAGGCTGAGAAGTATTTTTTGAGATTGCTTTAAAGGGATCTTAGGGAGTCCTATGTGACGATCATGTGCATTGAATAGGAGCACTTTTTTTTTCCCCCCAAAAATGTAGGTTATATTATATTATCAGAAAAGTTATATACAATTGTGCATTATCGACATGAATTTTTTTTCTATGATAGGTAGCAAACTAACTGTCAAAACATAGAGGAATGAATTCAAGCACGTAGTCCAAAACATGATCCGGTCCATGAAGATGGCATCCTTGTAGGTTAATCATCTCACTACTACACACAGATCCTATTGCGATGTTTAAGTACCGACGTTTAGCGCGCACGAGGTGCTAATCGTCGGTATGGGAAGCGCATCCCGTAAAGCATCACTATACAGCAACTTTAAGCAATCGTTGCTATACAGCGATAATTTCTAAAGTCACTATATAGCAACGTTTGTCAAAAATGTAAGTGTTGCTATATAGTGGCACTGAGATACTATTTTATAGCAACGTTTTTCAGAGAGCTTTTTTACTCATATAGGCCTTAAAAGTTAGTTTTTTCCAATGACAAATTTTTTTAAATTTTCATACATGTTTGATCTTTTGAGAGAATAAAAGTATGAGAGCATGTACATCAAGCCTTTGAAGCTCATATATTCATGTCCAAGTTTGAGATGAAAAAAATCAATGAAGAGCATTTACATCAACTGTTTCATCTTGAGCCAAGTCTAATGCGCCAATCAAGTCTATCTCTAACTCTATACCGAGTTGATCTCCTATATCGTCATCATACTCTAGCATCGTACATTCACCTAAAAGTACTTGATCATCTTCTTTAATAAAGTGTGGTGATTCTTGATGATCGTTGTCTTCTTTCTCAATATCGTGATCTCCATCTTCCTCCTGTGCGATGTCATTATGCGCATCTTCCTCTTGGCTCATATTGTGATCTTCATCTTCTTCACTAGATTCATCGGGATCAATTGGATCCGGCATTGGTAGTGGCATCTCCATATCCACATCTCTATCTTCAAAAATTTTCTTACTTCGTGGTGCAACTTGGATCACGTACCCCCATCTTGGATCAGGACGATCTAGATGAAAAACCACCTATATTGAAGATGGGTGCCAGATGTCATCAATTATATATATGAAATTATGCTTAAGTACATGTATCAATGGATCTTTAAAAATGAAAGCTTCGATTAATTAAATCATTATTATGCACCTGCTCACAGTGCTCGAGAAGAACAAAAGTATCACTTTCATCGGTCCAATGTTTGGTGGAGTCTATTGCAAAGAAACTGCTACTATCTTTTCTCACTATTGCATGGGGACTGTTGCAAATAGTTCTAAACCATTTTACATCAAGAATGAAAAGACTAAATCGTCTGAAATCAACTTCATAGATTTTGCGTGTGGTTCCATAATAATCCAATTGTGAGGAGAGAAGATTGGTATCCAAAGTACTTGCTCGGCTATCTTGTGTGAAGTTAGCCATGACTCCACATTCATATGTGACTCTCTTTGAATCGATGCGTTCCATGCGAAAATGTTGTCCATATGAACATAATGCACTGTACTTTTTTTACTATAAAAGAGCATCATTAAAACAATGAAGATGCATCTATTTTATAGCATATATTGCCACAAATAATTACTTAATTACGTCAAGAGGTAAGAAACTTACATGCGTCATACATCCAGATGATAACTCTTGCTCGCGCTCATTTATTGTCTCTCCATCACGTTCGGCTTTATGTAGAGCCAATTGTAGCCAATCAAGTGACATGTGAGTGGGGAGAAGAGCCAGATCCTGTGGATATGGTTGTGATCGCCTGTACATTACTCTGAATCTCGTCCTTGCATTTATTCTTTCTGCTTTGGCCACTTCATATCTCTCAATCCACTTCTGCATCTTAGGGCTATTGAGGATACAAAACTTATTGAATTTCTCCATTTGCTCTTTGCTCATCTTTCTTTCAATCCCTTTTCCTTGGCAAACCTCGCCAATGATGCGATCATCATCCTTGTTATGCCAAGCTTGCGGCATATCGGGATCCGTGGATGCAAGAAACTCTGTGATATATACTAATGACTCTTGCACAAGCCATCCCTCTACCATGCTTGATTCTGGTCTTGCTCTTTGTCTTACAAATCCCTTCAAAGTTTTCATAAACCACTCGAGAAAAAACATCCATTAACTATGAACGGTACCTACAATAGCCACCTCATCAACTATGTGCACAAGCAAGTGGACTTGAGTTATCATAATGCTTGAGGGAAAGCGCTTCTCAAGCAAGCATACGGCTTCGATGGATTCCACCCTAGCCTTGTGGATGCTCGATATGGAGATCTCTTTTTGAGATATCCACATTAGGAGAAAAGGGAGCTCATTTTGGGGCCTTTTACGGTTTGGAAAAGATTTTAAAATCACCAAAGTGAAGATATTCGTGAAAGAAGTTTTGATTCAGCACGTATACATGATAAAGAACTTGTCTTACGAGACTATCCAAAAAATCTTCCGCAACACAGGCCTAATTGTATATTTTTCTATTGTGGTTTTTTTCTTCATGAGGTGTATGGATTTTTAAGATGAAGCTTTCTCTCTTAGCTTATTGACATTCTTGTGTTGTTTTATTTCAAATTTATATCCTTCATCGTATGAGACATGGCAAAACATCGATTGTATTCTGGGATTTATAGATGTTCTGCATGGATCGATAGGAGAACAACAATACCAAGGTCGATGTGCAACAGAGCTAGCTCAATCGGGTATATTTTTTACTGTTCATTTTTATCAGTTGTTGGACAAAGCTAACACACATGGTGTATTAATAAAACAAGACCTTCCGGCGTGGAATTCAGTGGATTGGCCTCACCCACATTCTAGTGTTACAGAGGCATATAGGGCGAAGCTTTTTACAGAAGTACAGAAAGCTCTGAGGCCCAATATTGCCACTAGGATAGTAAAAATTTCTTTGTGCATGCCTCTCACAATTTTTGTGGACTTGTTTAATACCTTTCCAGTGAAGGTTTCAAAAACAATGTTCACAGTTAAAGCAACAAATTCGGCATGCATGCCACAATTTTTGGATAAAGGTTGGGATAAGAAGACATGTAGTTCAGTGTTTTGTGAGGTGGTCCAACCTTCTATGCAACTGAAGTACATGGTTGCATCACAAAATTTTATTTTCTCTTTTTATTACAAGCGCAGTCGAATGCTAGGCACAAAGCTTGTCCCAATGAATCAAGATGAAGAGTCTTTTGGTGCAGAAAATAAACTTATTGATATTGATGTTTTTGAGAATGGTGATGTGCTAGTCAATATCTCATTAAGAGAATGTTGCTCCCTAGCTCAATTGCACAGTGACATTCTGTTTGAGATTGAAGGTTCTATCTCAAACGACTTTTTATTTATCTACAACAACAGAAAGGTACACCATCTGATTTATCCTAGTCTCATTAAGCATTGCTATTAGTTTAATTTACCACTCTGATTCATATTGCTTTTTTGTAGTTACTCAAAAGAAGAGAGAGCTCAATAAAATGCAAAGACATCAAAAATTTAAAAATTGAGATAACACAGACTCCATAAACAAAGGTTTTGTATTCAATCAAGTAAGATTTTGTACAAAACTGTTTAGCTAAATATGTAGAACATATTTCTGACATCCATTTTCTATTTATGTACAGCTTGATCCAAAGGCTGCTCTACATTTTTTGGAGGATCTTTTCTCTGCTGCTCCATCCTCTCCGTGCTCCATCCTGTCTCCTCCACTTCCCCAGGAGCCTCTCTTTGCTGCTTCTCCACCTTCTCCTCAACATCAGCAGCAGGTCTTTGCTCCTATGTCTGCTCCTCCTCAGCACTATGTGATTGCTCCTATGGCTTTTGGTCCTCAGCATTAGGTGCTTCATTTGTGGGATCAAGGTGTATTACACCTTCTTGTACTTTAGAGCTTTCCACCAGCTCCACAGTAGCTGGTACAATAGGTTTGGGGGAGGCATAGCTCAAAAACCTCCAAATTGTATGAGCTCTAAAATTATGTACATAGTTGGAGCTGAAGCTATCCTCTTTCATCTGCAATGGCAGAGGATAATTTAGAACACTTTGTATCATTATGAATTATCTTCAAGCTAAATGAAAAGTATTTTTCCTTACCAGGTCTAGCTGTTTCTTCTCAAAGTAGCTTGAAAGTATATATTTTGCATTGATCAGCACTCTCCATCCACAGCTACTTGAATCATTTTGTTGTGGTGTCTGTACAGTTAGAAAGATATGTTAGAAACTGTTAGCATCAGCACAAAACAAAATTATTCAATAAGTTCAAAGACATAGCATTTAATAGACTTTTTACCTCTAGACTTATTGGCTCTATTGAATCCAAAAGGGAGACATTTGGAGGACAGTGATCCAATGCATCTAAAAGCCTTCTAATACAACTGCAATATGTATAATTTAGTTAGTATGATATCAAAATAATGAAGTTTTAAGTTCAAAAAGCACACACAACACTTACAATTTCAGCTCTCTGTGTGTGTTTTTTAGAGAGTTGAATAGAAAGCATTGCTTCTGCTGGATGTCAATAGAAACAAAACTCCAGTGGTCACTGCATAAGGAAAAAAGCATAAGAAAATCAAAGGCTACAAGAGTTCCCAATCTTAAAGAAGAATCTTAAAAGAAGTAGTCACCCACATACCTGCTATGGTATGGAAGTAGCAAAACATCAATTACTTCAAAATTGCAGTGTTTGAACCAGCTGGAAATACTCATGGGAGTCTCCTTTGCATCTCTTAATTTAGAAGAAATGGCTGGATCAACAATATGGACTATATGCTGTACAGAGGGGTGAAGCCAGCTTCTCATCATGCTGCATAGGATCAGAAAATAATTAGGGTAGGTTATAAAGGAGGTACAAGGAGGATTGATTTGCAAAAAATGTAAAATTTATAGACACTTACTAGAGCATTGCAAGAATGATAGTATCTGAGAAATACTCATTCTTATGAGCCAATGTTGCTAAGCATTGTTTCGTCAAGTCAAAATCATTCACTGAAACTTCATCCTCAATATGAACAACTACATCAGGGCCCAGCTCCTTCAACCTTCTATGTATCTGTAGCTCCTTCTTTCCAGTCTCCACATCTATAACAGATTTTGTTTCTTTTATTTGCTGCTTCAATGAGTCCTCATAAGTAGCCTTCCCTCTGGTGTTCTTTGAGTGTGTTACCTCAACAACCTTTACCTCATCAACCTTCAACTTCCTTGTAGGTGGAATTAGCAATATGTCTCTCATTTTCATGTCCTGCCATTCCTCTTCAAAATATTTCTCCAAGTAATCCTCTGCCATTTCCTGTAAGGAAAGAATGGCAGTTCTATTCCACCTGAACCCAAGGTTCCAACTGTCACAAATTTCTCTCACCAGTCTTTGAAAGGGTGCTTTGGGTATTGCAAAGCCTATAGCTTTCTGTTGCCTCCTGATCTCCCTTAGCACACCTGCACCATGATTCAATCTTTTGGCCTTTTGCTTGAGCAAGCTCATTGGCTTACCCTTCCTGCCATGTGTAGCTCTTCCCTTTGGAGGCACACTAAATTTCTTGGTACCTGCCCCAGCTGCTGTTGCTGCAAGCCCTGGCTCTTTGCCAACTTTCCTTGCAGTTGACTTGGTTCTTGCCATCACTCTGAAAAACTGCATACAAAGGATTGGAAAGAGATCACAGACATGGAGAACATGTTCTAACAAAGAAAAGGCAATCACAGGGGTGGATGAAGCCATATAGAGAAATTTGCAATAAAATGCGATATGAGCAGTTTGGAATTTCAAACAAGTCCACATCGCATTTTGCTGCAAATTTTTGAAATGACATGCTGGTGCACTCCTACAGTGATTTCTATGTCTCTCCAACTAAATACAATATGAATGGAGTTCATGCAAGAAGATTACAGCTATGGAAGTCACAAAACCAGAATGACAGGGGTTGATGAAGCAATATTTCAATATTTGCAACAAAACGCGATTTCAGCTGTTTGAAATTCCTAAGGCCTTCTCCTTGCATTTTGTTACAAATTCATGAGGCAGCATGCTGGAATATGCCTTCAGTCATTTGAAGGTGTTTGCATAACCATACAGGATGGATTGAGTCTATGGAAGGCAAGAAGTGTGCACAGACTGAAGGGAGAACCCATAAGTACAGTTTTACCCTCACATGCAAATATCACACTTGAAGATTTGCATTCCTATAGTGATTTCTCTATCTTGACTTGAGTCTATGCATTTCCATGCAGGATGGATTTTTTCTATTGTAGGCAAGAAGATTGCAGAGACTAAGGGGAGAACCCATTGTTACTGACCTGGAATCTATCTGTGGATGTGCTGTGCTGCTGATGAGTAACCTGTGCTGAGGATGAACCTGTGTTGCTGGACAGGATGCTGATGTTGCAGAGTATGGAGGTAGGGAGGCAAGAGAGCAGAGACTAGAGGGCAAGAGGTCTAAAACAGGATACCACAAATAAGTGCAAATAGAAATAAAGCATCTCTAAATCCCACACGTGTGGAATGTAGTCGTTTTTCACACGTGTGGATGGGACCCAGATCTCTTGGAGTTTGAAATTTGGCACGTGTGAAAGTACACTTTATGCCTTGGAACTTGTGCCATTCATGATTTCATAATCAATACCACAACCACTTTTCCCTCCCCTGTCTCCCAATCTTTCATCCCTGCCACGACCCTCGCATCTTCCATTTCCTTCTCTCTGATCCTTTCCTACCCAGCACACTCCATCCAGACTGCAACCTGCCTGAAGACTACTACTACTGCCAGATCTCCAGGTTACCTAGAGTGCAAAGTTCAAGCTAGAGAAAGAGCAGGAGATTTACCAGTGCAACTCCATCAGCATGGAAAAGGAAAAAAAAGGTCAGAATTCTAGATTGGTTTCAATGTTTTTTAACATTTATTTCTTCCATCCATTGGATTTTTGATGTCCAAATGTCTTCACTCAGCTCCATCCTTCTTGTTACATTTTCAATTTATACTGTTCAAGAATGTGGTAAATCACCCAGAAATTAGATTGGAGTTGGATATGAATAGAAACTAGAAATTTGCAACAAAATGCGAGGAGAGTGGTTTATAATTCTCTAAACAGCCCATATCGCATTTTGCTGCAAATTCCTGTTGTTGACACATTCCTCATGAAAAGTTTCACTCATTCCATTATTTCTCTTGCATATGAGATCATAGTGTCCAGGAATCACTGAGATGAACCAAGTGCTTGATTTGACATGCACATGAACAGAACTTGAGAATTTGCAACAAAATGCGAGGAGAGTCGTTTATAATTCTCTAAACAGCCCATATCGCATTTTGCTGCAAATTCCTGTTGTTGACACATTCCTCATGAAAAGTTTCACTCATTCCATTATTTCTCTTGCATATGAGATCATAGTGTCCAGGAATCACTGAGATGAACCAAGTGCTTGATTTGACAAGCACATGAACAGAACTTGAGAATTTGCAACAAAATGCGAGGAGAGTGGTTTATATATCTCTAAATAGCCCATATCGCATTTTGCTGCAAATTCCTGTGTCTGATTTGGTTCTCACTTCTACCTCATTAATTTGCTATCTTTAGCCCTGCGGAAATCTTTCTTGATGATGAGAAATGTTTTTGTTTTGGAACAGCTGGCTCCCAGGCCCCACCTTTCAAGAGGAAGCTGGACTTTTTTGCTGCTATTATTAGACCACAGCAATCACCAGGTGAGTCATGAGATGTCATGAATGGATTTTCTGGTGATATAAAATGCATTCATTGATTGCATATGTCAGCATATAGAATTCATAGTATATAAGTTTTTGAACAGGCAAAAAGAAGAGACTGGAGCAAAGTGGTGATTCTTCCATCAAAAAACAAATGGAACTAGAAGAGGACAATTCTCCAGATTTGCTCCTATTTGAGTTTCTTCACAAATGCAAGGCTCAGAGTAACTTCCATATATACCACAGTATTTTCAACATGGAGTTCACAATGAGCTCTGTACTGGAGTAGCACAAAGATTTTCTTTCAGACTATTGGGATACCTTCAAAGAACTGACAGAGGCAGGATGAATTGTGGAAGGAGAAAAGGTTTTTGTGCATATAAATCATATTGTCTCCAATGACAGGCTGAGGTACCATGTGAACAGAAGATTTGACAGCCTGCCTAATCATTTTAAATTCAACTGTACTTTGCACACCAGAAAGTGCAGAGTGCTAGAGGAGAGCATGGCATTTCTTATGTACATTGTCTTCAGTCAGGAGTCTTTGGATGAACAAGGGCAGGAAATAGAAGAACAAGACACATCTGAAGCAGAGGAAAAGGAGGATGTTTCTTTGGTCACAGAAATGGCAGAGCAAGAAGAAGATATCAACCTTCAGGATAAGGGGCTGCAAGTGGCTGCTCTTGACCTTGTTCAACTGAGGACAAAAACTCTGAGGGGAGCAGAGCCAGTTGAAGATTTTGATGTTCAGAGTAGCAACTATGCAGTGCCCATGCTTCCAGGTGTGTTGATTGGTGGAAAGGATTATGTTTTCCTCCATGATATAGAGTGTATGTTCAAATTGAGGGAGGACTATGCCATTTCCCTTATTGCCCAGGCTTCAAGGCTTGACAAGGAGGTTGGCATAGAGGATGACCATTCACTACTGGCTTTGGAAACAATGTTTGATCCTATAGAGGCCCTTTCATTTTGTTTCAAAGAGGCTGAAAAGTTCCAAGAGCCAGATGAAGCTGCCTTCCAGCTCACACAAGAAGCTATGAATCTCTCAGCACTATACACAGAAAAGCCTAAAGAAGAGGCTGGACAAGAGGGGAGAGGGATAAATCTTTGGAAAGATGAACTGCTTGTTGCTGATGAAAATGAGAAGGTACTTCAAATCAAATACTTTGACTTCTGCTTAACTTTGATTTTGTAGGTTGTGTATTGTCTCACTCCAATCCTTTGATATGTGGCAGCTACAAATTCAGGATGACACATTCCTCCAGAGATCAAGTGGAAGCAGGCAGGTTGGGTTTCGCAAAATGTCAGGCCTAGCTCATTATATTCATGATCTAGGCAGTGCCAAGGTCTTGATTTACCATAGGCAGTTGAGCAACAATGGAGAAGCCATTGTTTACTTCTTAAAATGTTTGTCCAGGGCTTTAGGTGGACATGTTCTTTCATGGCAAAAGGAAAAGATCATTTTGATAGAGAGGTTGTCTGCCATAGATATATTTGGAGATTATGTGAATAAGCAGGCCTCTAGGACCACTTACTTTTTGTCTTACACTTCTTATGCATTAGCATGTGGTGTTAAGGAGCCCAAATATCTGGAGGGCTATGGAAAACACCAGCTCGTAAGGTTTCGAGAGCCACCCATGATTGCATCAGGCCACACAGTCCAAGAAGAGGAACAGGTGGAGAGAGCTGAAGAAAAGGATAAAGAGACAGTCGACATCAAGCCAATAAAGAAGAAAAAGACTCCAATCAAGATCAAAAAGAGAGTTTCGATCGGCAGGCCCTGGGAGAAATAGGATTTAGTCATCGAATATAGCACAAACATTATATTAAATTTGAACTGATTTATATAAAGTCTTTGATATCTGGTATGATCTTGTATAAATGATTAATAAGTTGATGATGAAATGATTTGTACATTTACATAGAGTGGTGTCGTTAAATATTAAATGAACAATATATTGAAATTGTAAACAAATTGTATTAAGTTTAGATCATATGTTTCACAAAAAAAATACTTTTCATGCATAACACCAAGAGTCACTTGTTCCACTAAAAAAATTTCTATTGAATGAGTTTGAAAACATGTGGACATAACACCAATAAGTTACAAATGAGTCCTATTCATGTTTACTTGTCCATTTATGGTTTCTAAATATCTTCGATTCCCTCCATTGTCTATGTCTCTCTGCTGCAATTGAATTGTCTAAAGCTTGTCTTCGTCTTTGCTTTTGGGCTAGAAGAAAAGCAAGCTTGATTTTGGAGCTAGCAACTTTTCTTTTAGCATGCAGCCTCTATAGTGTGCCTCGGTAAAACCATTGGAAGACTTCCTTCAGACTATTTGCCTTCTGACTCCCTCCATAGTGTTGTGTGTGTCTAAAAAATGCATTACGTGCCATGTAGTGAGACTTCTCCATGCCTTGGGTAGACCAAATAGCTGGGCATCCATACTTTTTGACAAAATAGGGAAGGTGGTTGTATATGATATGCTGTAAGACATAAGAATGCATAGTAAGTAATTAAAAAAAAGAGGATCACACTTAAGTAAAAGGAAAAGACATAACCTTACCATGTAGTGAGTTATATTGCACGCTGTCCACGCGTCTTTCATTGACTTTCCAAAATGTTTAATTGCCTCCTCAAAGTTCTTGTAATCACTCTTTGTCCATGTTACTTTGTCACAGAACATGAAGAGTTGATCAAGAGACCTCCACACCTCTGCCTTCCTATTTCGTGCTTCCCCATCTACCTCATGATCTTTCACAGCATTATGGACTTGCTTCCACAATCCATAATTAATCTTTGAAACTGTTCTACCTTGCCTTACTTGCTTACTATGTTTGGGTCGAGACAAGAATCTTCTTGCCTTAACACCACCAATAGAGGGCTTGATTGGTACCTCCTTGCCATTGGTAGACTTTTTAAAATCCTTTGTGATTTGAACATCTCCTCCATGCAGACCTATATCGGATAACACTTTTTCCAATGCTTGAAGAGCATCCTTTCTATTTTTTTCGGGACGGAGTTTCCAAGCAAATCCAATATATAAAAATACCAATTTCTCAATAATTTGACATAGACCATGCAATGTGCAGATGTGAACATTACATAGTGGAATGTCCAGAATGGCCTTGAAGTCAGGGTCAACTTTATCTCTATTAGGTGCTCTCTTCCACCATTTTGAATCCATTACTTGAGCTGATTCTTTGCAGTAAAGACAAGGAGACTTTGAGTTGCCTCCTTTACTAATGTTATACATGCACTTAAGTGTTTAAAGATCCCCGGCCATGTGCCACTCTACTTGAAAATCACCTTTTCCTGCAACATGGAGATTCTCGCCTTGCACTTGTCTTTTGATTATTCTTGGTATTTCTGTGTGGTGAAACACCCAATCTAGTGTTTCATGGTCTTCGGTCTTCACCTGCCAGATTATAGAAAACAAAAGTATTACTATAACAGATTTGAAAACAATGACCAAAATCAAGTATAAAACAAAAAATGATCATACCTGGAACGAGCCTAACCACCATATGTGTTTCTCTGACTGCACACTAAAATACTTCGAACTCGCTTCAGTCAATGATGTATCAATTGCTCCATTCATCAATGTAATAGTAACTCTTTCCATTTTCTTTTCCTTTACAACCTCACACTCATCCAGTTTGATAACAAATTTCAAAATGCCTTTGCACTCCTCAAATGTTATTCCATAAAACTCGACCATTCTTTTTTGAAGTTGTTGTAGATCTAAAAATATATTGTTCCAAGGATCATACACAGTGGTTCCTTTAACACCATGAAATGTTTCTTCAATATGGATATATTGCCCAATAAATTCATCTATACTTTCATTCAAATGACCTCTTATCCTCCACACGGTTCCTGGATTTGGCAGTAAAACTTGTTTAATCCTTTGATCTTTCAAAGTTGAGGATATCGCATGGAAAATCGAACTATATCCCTTCCTGCTAACTCCAGTAACATCAAGAGCCTCTTGGATTATAGTGCCATCAACTTGATTATTGGATACAAAGTCCTCTACAACATTGCGTTTGACTGTTTTGTATTTTTTTTCCTCAATCAAACCTTTTTCTACACCACAAGAAAGCAATCCTTTCATTTGTTTAACAGGAAGAAGGTTCGGGTCCATATTTTCTTTTGCAGGCTCCAATTATTTCCTGTAGTAACAACACAATATGACTATATCATTCAGCACCTCCATTCTTATTTTGCGACAATCGACGAAATAGATATAGTCTGGAAGAGAGCCTTTTTGAGTATACAAAATGATAAATTTCAATCTAACCTTGCTTCTTGAATTCGTCGCTTGCATCCACCAGTCCCAGCCTTCAAATTTGCAAATGTTTTTAATCTTCCTGCTACGTAGTCTGTCTCCAAGCACGGTTCTCTTCTTTCTTGTTCTTGTCAACTCTTTTTTACTCTTTGAATGCTCCTCAATTTCATTCTGCAACTGCTGCTCCAATTTTGCACGAATGGCTATCTCCTGCATCTTGGCCCCCTTTTCTTGTAGGTACATCATTTTATACATTTCCGCAAATGTAGACTGCGCTGAAATATAACCAAGAAGTCCATTTTGTCCATCGCGGGCAAACCTCAGTAATGTGGTGGGATTGACAAATGGAGGTGTAGAGTTTTTTACTTGACATTTTGGATATATGCTTCCATCGCACCATAGGTCAATATGTTGAAGCCCTTCTCTTCTCATATTTTCCCGCTGTTGAGCATTCAGCACCGTATCCTTTCGTCTTTTTTGTGTTGGAGCATATTGTTCTTCTAAGTCGATGTGAAGATGGTGTAATCGCTTCTTCTGAGATAGTGACTCACTAGTATCGGCCATTTTTTGTGCTTCTCAGGTTGCGAAGTTTGTTTTTCAATCTCATAGTCGTTTTGTAACATGAATCGTGGAAGTGTGGCGGTATCCATGTGAATATTTTGAAAACTTGCAATCACCAAGTTCAGTGATGGACTCTTTATGAAAGGCCTGCACACGTCGGCCAAAGAGATGCGGAATCTTTGGTAAACGAAAAAAAATCTAAGAGGATATTTAATGCAAAATCGTGTTAGTCAGACAAAAGATTATCTTATTCCTTTTTGAATTGACAGTTCTGTAGTCCTTACTGACAGTTCTGAGCCACGTTTCCGTATTTTACTATTTTTGAGGTCTTTTAGGAGAGAAATAAATCAAAAAATAGTGAATTTCTTACAAGGCCCCAAAATGAGTTCCCTTTTTCCCTAATGCCTATTTCACATATCCATGTAAGATATTTTCATAATCAGTCTACAAATTAATCAAGTTAAATTGAAGAAAATGCAATCAATGCGATTTGATAGTAAGCATACCTCACAATACCACTGATCTTGAATATAGCATTTCTAACATCTTCTTGTAAGCACCCTTTTATTGTAATTGGGAGGATGAACTATCAAAGCAACAAAGAAGTCATGACAATATAACATAACCATAATTACGCTAACGCATCACGATTATCGGTACACTAATTCTACAGCTTAGAATACCTATAAGACCTTGTGCCAATCATGGCAATTGAGCCCACTAAATTTATTGTCCTTTGAAAATGCCCCTTTCAAGCAACACATGTACCCTATCAGTGTTTGAAAAGAGGCAATGTCCGCCTTGACTGTTGGCTCCTCCCTCGTAGAGAGGATCCACGTTGCTTTTGACAACTTTTCCCCAAGCATGCACTTGGGGCCACAAATGAGACATCCTATTCATAGAACATAAGCCTTCTCGCACTCCTCTCGAGTCTTTGGAACCAACCAAGTGTGCCCAAATAGTAGCCCCCACATTCTTGAAGATATGCATGGGATCCAAGAGATGATTGATTTGTAACTGACCCCGATAAGGAAGCTCGTGAGAGATCGATAGCCTCTTCATACCAGGAGGACGTTCCTCTCCATTCGCCCTCCAAGCTTGAATCCAGTCACTTGCCTTCAAATGTGGTGGATCAAGCTGACCTCCACGCGTGAGATGGTCCAGTGGAAGGTATCGAGCATGATCTTCATAAACATTTTTCCTCATATTTTTGGAGTATCGTGCAAGCGATTTCAAACCCGGTTCACAAACAGGACAAGCATGGTATCCACTTGTAACAAGTCCTACACGCGTGCATGAATGTGTTAGTATAAGACATGCATGCTTAAGAGAGTCATAAAAGCATAATCCTATATTATACTTGTAGAGACACAACCATGTACCTGCGCACTCTCCATATCCTAGGTAGTCATGCATGGTCCACATCAAGATACCCCTGACCAAAATATCATTGGTATGTCTAGGAGCTTCGGAAATATCAAAGACCCGCACTCGTCTCCATAATATCTGTAACTCCTCTATCAAAGGTGCCATGTACACTCCATGTACATGCCCATATTTTTGGCCTTGTACTTCCCTGGCACAAGTACTGCAAGCATGACGTGTCCCTTTTTTATTGTTAGCCATGGCGGGATATTGTAATTCACCACGACTATGGGCCATGTCGACCAAGATGTCGAGCGTAATCCAAAAGGATTCACACCATCCATGGTCGCGGCTGAGCGTAGGAGGCGATGGAGCTGGGAAGTTGTGGGCATTGTTCGACCAGTAAAGGTTGTGGTGCAGAAGCTCGTGGCTAGCAGAAGCCTTGGTTTCTTTTACTCTGCATTGGGCTAGAGCGGAAGTGCTTCTCTTCAAGGAAATGTTGACAGAAGGAGGAGGCACGAGTACTCGCAAATGTTTCGTTTTGTGTCAAGATCCCTTTGTTCGCCGTGACAAAGCTTCGCAGCAGAAACGGCAACAACAGGAGAAAAAAAGAAGCTGCTATGTAGTGCAGGATGTATAAAGCCATAGGAAGCTGAACTATGCTCGTTTGATTCCTGTAGCGCGCCTCCTGCATTTTTGAGGGAATGTGCTTCGGTGGTGGTGGCTCCATCTTGAAAGTGTCTCCATCTTCATCCTCAGCCTTGGAACTCGGCTCTTCTCATTCCTTCAAAACGGTTTGCACGCATGTATTTTTGGAGGAGGTAACATTCTCTGATGTGGAGGCCTCTGCTACAATCTCAAGCTCAACTTGCTGCCCTTCTTAGGTTACTTCGTTGCCAATTGCCGAATCCCTGCTTTCCTTCAAACGAGGGATGGAGGCAAGGATGGATGTCAGTCCTTCCCCTTCAGTGAGCTTGGAACATAATGAATCTCTCAATCTAGAACATCTCAAAGTCACTCATGAAATGTATGATCTCTCCCAATATCTCTCTCTATTGCACACAGTGAGAGTCTCTCCCATTCAAAACTTACTCAAACAGAATGGACATAAATCTCACACTCTCACAAATCAATCCTTTCTCCTAAAGATAATACTATTGTGCCTTTTTTTTTTTTTTTTCAACTAGCCATACCAAAAATGAGAAACAACAATATACAAACACACTTATCTACAAACTAGACTTAGTGGATGACCTGAAGCTCTGATACCATGACAAAGAGAAAACAGTTGATCGCCACTAAGCCTAGTGTGACTAGATGAGCATAAGAACTATGGAGGCTCAAAGCACACTGAATAAGACATGAGAGGAAAATAGCAAATCTATATCTCTTGCAATGTGTACTCAACAATACATGATAGGCTTCTTATATAGAGAGTGCCCTTTGAATAGTCAACACATGTGTGATCCTCTCATCCACATCTCTCCTTGTGGATATCCTCAATCCACATCTCCACATCATGTAGTCCACATCCTAGGGTGGCTACTTTAATTCTTTCCTATACCATACCTTTGCCCTTTAATCTATGTGCTCATGGCACCATATCTCAACAAGTGACCCCCCCGAGACATTATCTTAGCATATTGTGCATCTAGATGTCTAGACCGTGGGTAGTAGTAGTTCATCTACACCAAGTTTGTCTGTTGGATCCATTTCTAATGCTAATAATGTTTTATAATATCTGAATCGACTTTGAATGCATCTTTAAAAGTATAATTAAAAGCATCAAGGGACATTTTGGGGTCACAAAAGGTCCCCCTGAAGCTTTCCTTCCAGCTATTTAATCTATGCTGCTATTTTTCTTCCACGTATTTAATCTATGCCACTCCTTTTCTTCCACCTATGCACTCCTTTTATTTTAACCTATGCTTGTGATCTAATGCTTCCAAAGCCGATATTTTTTGTTAAATGTAGAGAAAAATTGGACGCTCGTCAACTAATTCAGTCTGCAACTTAAAATTTTACTTTTATTGGACCTTTACTTCGGAAGCTTCCAAAGCATAACTAAGCTAACATGAAAGAACTCACACAACTGAAGTAATATCGATCAAGTATCTAGCTTATGCTTGTCTCTTATTTAACATATTTCTTTTATTTAGCCTATGCATATATCTTGTTTAACATACTTATCCTATGCATTTCTTTTATTTAACATATTTCTTTTATTTAGCCTATGCATATATTTTGTTTAACATATTTAACCTATGAATTTCTTTTATTTAACATATCTAAACTATGCATTTCTTTTATTTAACATATTTTCCCTATGCATTTATTTTATTTCTTTCATTTAACATATCTAACGTATGCATTTCTTTTATTTCTATTTTAAATTGTCCACACTCATTTTCTTCCTTTTTTACATTGTCCTCATGCCTTTTATTTAACCTATTCTCATCTTCCTTTAAGAAAATCCATAGCTTGCGATCTAATGATGAGCATGATTACAATTTTTTTTTACATGGAGAAAAATCACATGCTCGTCAACTAATTCAATCTACACCTTAAAATTTTACATTACTTGGACCTTGATCAAGAAAAACATACTCTAACATAAAAATTTGTAACTTAACCAACCTAGCATAACCAAACTAACGTGAATAAACTCACATAACGAGCTAGGTTTCATAAAGTAGTATCGATCAACTTTACCACATATATGAATAAATGGAAGTAAAATAGTGTATGGTTTCAAATGAATACCACGTTCACACACACACACACACACACACGCACGCACACACACACACACACAAAGTCTATGGTCTCAAGTTCTGGCATTGCAATGGGAGAATGGCACTACTGCCATCCTCCAATCTCCCCATTTTGCAAAGCTAAAAATTTTTAAATTTGCTCCACTTCCATTCTCCCATTGCAATGTCCCAATTCAAAACTTTGGCTTTGCAAAGGGGCAATGGCACTAGTGTTATTCTCCCATTGTGATTTCTCGATTCAAATCTTGGCTGTGCAAAGGGGAAATGGCACTAGTGCCATTCTCCCAAATTCAAAGTTTTGGCTTCACAGAGTCAAAATGGCACCAGTGAAAATATGAATCAAGGTATTGCATTGGGAGAATGGCACCAATGAGTGTTCGATTCCATTCTGTAGTTGCCAGCATGAGATTGGCATCACTGCCATTCTCCGCTAGTGGTAATCTAGACAAACTAAACCTATAGATTGACATTCCACTAATTTTATTGGCTACAGTAGGATAATGGAAAAAGTGCAAATGCACATGTGAGTTTAGGATTCCTTGTGCATGTTTTCAGGTCGTGGTATGAGATTGGCACCATTGCCATTCTCCACAGAGATTGACACAAATCCATATGAAATCTATAGAGCGGAGACTGTGATCATAGGAGAGCGGTGTCCGATTCCATTCCACATGTGAGTTTGATGATCTCAGTGTCGTTATGTAGTTGCAAGCATGAGATTGGCATCACTGCCATTCTCCGCTAGTGGTAATCTAGACAAACTAAACCTATAGATTGACATTCCACTAATTCCAATGGGAGAATGGCACTGGTGCCCTTCTACCTTTGTGAAGCCAAAATTTTGAATCAGGACATTCCATTGGGAGAATGGCACTAGTGCCATTCTCCATTTTCCAATGGGAGAATGGCACTAGTGCCATTCTCCATTTTCCTATTACAAAGCCAAAAATTTTAAATTTTAAATTTGCACCACTGCCATTCTCCCGTTGCAATGTCCCGATTCAAACACCACTGCCATTCTCCCGTTGCAATGTCCCGATTCAAAACTTTGGCTGTGCCATTCTCCCCATGCAATGTCGTGATTCAAAATTTCTACTTCACAAAGACAGTATGGCACTAGTGCCATTCTCCCATTGCAATGTCACGATTCAGAATCTTGTCTTTGCAAAGGGAAAATGGCACGAGTGCCAGTCTCCTAATGCAATGTCTTGATTCAAAGTTTGCCTTCATAAAGGGAGAATGGCATATAAAATTTTGGCTTTGCAAAGGGAGCATGGCACCATTGGCATTCTCCCAAGGCAAAGTCCCAAGTTAAAATTTTGTCTTCCAAAGGAAGAATGGCACTAGTCTGTTCTCCTCTTATGAAGACAAATGTTTTTCTCAAGTCAATGCATGGGGAGAATGGCACTGGTGCCATTCCCCTTTTCAAAGATGGGATATGCAATTCTCCATAGGAAAGCCAAATTCACATGGAGAATGGCACCAATGCCATTCTCCCCCCGCTACAAGGACAACTTTGTTGGTCTTATGAAATTCTTTGGTTGTAGTTTGTTCATAATCAATTTCCTGTCATCGTAATGAGAGGGGATGGTTACTATCAGATGCATGAATCAGGTCATGATGATGGTGAAAATAATTCATGCTTTAGAAAAAGTTTTATCAAATTGCTAAAATTTTTAGGGAAATAATTCATGCTTTCATGAAAATTTTGTATAGACTCATTCATGCATTCTAGAGATTTGCACCAATGCCATTCTTCCCCTCTAGAAGGACATGTTTGATGGTCTTATGAAATTCTTTGGTTGTAATTTGTTCATAATTAATTCTTTGTAATCGTAATGACAGGGGATGGCTATCAAAAGCGGGGACAAGGTCATGATGATGGTGGGGAATGAAGTGGTTGGAATTGGTGGAGTGTGTGCAATAGATTCGGAGGCCTACTATAGTGGTGTGAAGATTGGGACAAAAAATGTATCAGTGATAGTGGACAAGTCTATCAATAGCGAAATGCTCTTGCCATTTCCCCTTATGGATGTAGTGCTTGTTGGTGAGGCAATTTGGAGCATTGTCAAGTGGCCTAAGGGCTCTCTAAAACATGTTGGTGATTGTTTAGATGATGCGGTAACTGAAGAAGCTGCACCAAGTGAGCCTGAGCGACCTTATGTTGAGGCAATGCCAATTTCTTCATTGGAAACTGACAATTTCATTCGTGAATCTTGGAAAGAGAAAAAGGTTGTCTTATGGGATGAGAGCAAAACAAAGACCATGGGGGAAGGTGTGATCTTATATGTTTTCCCGGGAGACTCTATAAACTTTGACCTATTGGGTAACGATTGCATTGGTGTGGGTATTGAAAAGAAAGAACAAATTAGAGGAAGTGACTTAGGGTCTTCTATGCAAGATGTCAGCTCTCTCAGCCTAGTAAAGTGGCCCATCAAGCAGATTACCTTACTTGAAGGAAGCCCATTGCAACAATATGTGCCCATGGACCACATTGCTGGTATAGATGAGTTGGTCAATGATCAAATGTTGAAAAGGGATGATCCAACATCAAAGAAAAGAATGTACACTTTCATTAACAAGGTGCCTAAACAAAGAGAGCCTCCAACACCAATGTACAAAATGTCACTAGATTCAGTGCGGCAGGTTTCTTCCATCAATTGTTGTGGGAGCACGTGTTGCCAACATGCAGAGCGAGATCTCTTAATGAATCTAAGGAAGAACTTTTGGGGCAGCTCCTTGGAGTCTCGTACAAACTTTATATACGATGTGTTGTCAACGGCTTGGCATCATGACTACACAGGGAGGATATGCTACAACTTCAGGATAAACGGTCGGGATGTCTGTCTATTGTAGAGCATGGTATGAGATGCATGGAATTCCAAGGACATCATTTTATCGATACAGGGAGCAATTTGAGAGTGGTGTGCAGTGATATGTGCATGGCAATTCAGGGATTATGAGGAGGAGCAGGCAGCACATAGGTATGGTAAGGGCTCTCATTCAACACTTTGTGGATAATAGCACAGAGCATATGCCTCACAAGAGTAGAACCATGCAGGATGGTTCTAGAGAGACACGGCAAGTGATACCTGAAGTGTATAAGAAGATAGATGTCCTACGTGAGGTTAACACTTCACTTAATCAACGTGGTTATCAGAGCCTATCCACATCCACATTTGGCAGGATTTGGAAATCAGACTTAAAAAATGTAGCCCTTGCTAAGACGAGTGAATTCTCTAAATGTAGCTTGTGCAGCCGGGATCAAGGCTCAATTGGCAGCCACAAAAAGTCAAGATGAGCGCAATTCACTAATGGAAGAGAGAAAGATGCATATGATACAGCAACAAAGTTGTAGGAACTTATACTATGCATGGCATAGGTACTCCGAGATGGATCCAAAAAAGTATGTATGCATAATCCATGATAAGATGGACCAAAAAAAGATGGCAATTCCAAGACTTCGGGTGAGGTCCAAGGACACCAATTGTGCATGGCAATTATAGGTTTCACTCATTGGAATGATTACCCATAGGCATGGAAACGGTCATTATGGACACTTCACCCTCAATGGTTTGTGGCCATCTGATCCCAACCTGACGATTGGATTGCTCTCAATTTGTTTACGAAACCTTGATAGGATGAATATGCATGACCTTGGAGACCTTGCTACCAATGGGATTCCTAGAAGCAATGCTTGCCTTTTGAATGCTCTATGTTCAAGAAACGCTTTGGACTCCCATTACAGTTCTAAAGGTGCACATGTTTCCACAAGTGGAGCTAGCTTGTCTGAAAATGTAGCTCGGGGGGGTCACTCATCATATGTAACCCTATCACGTGAGTTCAACAGAAGGATATTTTTTATTTCTAAAATTTACAGAAATTAATATACATAAGGGACTATTTAAAATAGTTTTGGGAAAAATTTATAGATTTGTATAGAAAAGGGGTACATTTTATTAATGAAAAATTTACAGATAAGGGATTTTAGAAATAGGCCTTGAACGCACATGGTATAGAGGGTTTATACATAGTGACCCCCCCGAGAAATGTAGATGTCATGATCACAAATGCAAATCTAGAAACTGTATCGGAAAGTGACCCGAAGTCTGTCATGGAGGCCATGACAACTTCCATTGCAAGGGCTACAAACACATATGAATTTTTTCCCATCAAATACAAGAGAAAACCCACCCTCTTTAGAGGGGAGTGTTGCTATTGAGCCACCGTTCCAAAAGTTGCCAGAGAACTTGCTACTCCAACTAGATAATTGTGGGTCTGAGAACAAAAATAGATACTTGTTTGCATACCTTTCTCTTCTTGTAGCAAGGGGCATTTTCAACACAGTTCAATTGGGCTTCTTGATGGTAGGGCACACACATGAGGACATTGATGCAATGTTCAGCAGGTTTTCTGAGAGCTTGTGGGTGGGACAAACATTCACTTTCCTGCATCTAATGGATACATTCAAAAAATGTACATCATCTTCACTGGCACCATTTGTTCTTACACGGGTTCCTAACTTCAAGGATTATGTGGATGGATACCTATGTGATGGGCAAGAAATGCTAGTTGGACATGCAAATCCATTACAATTTCGATTTTACATGCAAGGTGACAGACCAATGATGCAGTACAAGGTGCATCCAAAATCAGTGAATTGGATGCCCATTGAAGGGGGAATTAAGCTATGGAAGAAAGATAGTGAGGGTCGATCATTGTTGCCAACAGGTTGTCCGGATATACTGCCAATGGCTACATTTGTGAGAGATCACTTGCAAGTAATATCAAGGATAAAGGATTACATTAAGTTTTGGGAGAGATGTCCAAGTGGAAAGAATGCATCCTATGAGTCCTACATTAAGCCAGTGATAGACTATTGGAAAACCATGATCGGTGAGCTCGAACAGGAAAACATCTTAGAGATAGGAGTGTTCAGAGAGTTTTGGCCAAGAACACAATCTCCTAATGAGGAGGATGATATAGATGCTTGCATTAATGATTTCCAAGGCTATGAGGAATGGAATGATCACTATTGTGGGCCTCTAAAAGGTAAGCCGAGGGAAGAGTTTAGACCAATGGTGGATGTTAAGCAAGGTGACTTTGTCTTGGTGAGGCCATCAGATCCTATATACCCCATATGGCTTGGGGTTGCCATATCAAGTGCTGAGATGGATGCTGCTTCTCCTAATTTCAAGAAATTATTAATTCAGTATTGGGCACCATCAATTAAGAGAAAGGGGCTCAGTGATGCAGATGCCTATGTTGTTTGTTGGAACAAGTATTGAACAGAGAATAGGTTGGATCCATAGGTATGGAGTGTATTGATGCAATTGTCTGGTCATGGACATCAAAATTCATAAATAGACCCAAGAAGATCAAGATTCCACAGAGTGTATGTATCAAAGCATAGGAGAGCTTGGTTGGTATCAGAGCATAGAAAATGGTGTCAATTTTCTCCCTCTTAATCTCCCAAACTTCCATTGTAAGGTGTGTTCTCATGTGATGTTTCTCAATTGTTGTTATCTTGCCAATGGGTATTTGCATATTATTAATATGACAATTTTCAAAAGCTGACCTTCACCAACAACTACTTTCTTTCTAGTGGAACTCACTATGCATGGTGTTTGTTAACACCACCAACTGGTGTTTATTAACACCTCAAGTAAAATATACATGTTGTCCCTAGACGGTGTTTATTAACACCACCAAATACATGATTTTCAAACTCTGCCACAAATGCTTTGTTCCGGTTTTTATACACAATGAACTGTTTCACAACCAATGAAGTTTTTCATAATCATTGGAATTCCAAATATTAGCTTATCCAATATTGGTAAAATTCCCACAATCAATGGAAATTTTCCCAAATTTAATGAAGCCTTTCCCAATTTTAATGAAATCCACCCAATTTTGAAATTCCCAAAATTCAACTTTTGTCCCACTTTATCTAATACTGTGTTCAAAGGGGACCCCAAGGAAACACTCAAGAATTGGAGATCTCTTACCATACTTAGCACTAGCTACAAAATCTTCGCCATCAGAAATGAAAGACTGGGATCAGGGAAGAACAAAAAGGCTTCATCCAAGGTAGGCACATCCTGGAGGCTATCTTAACTCTTTGGGAAGGGTTGGAACATGTAGAGGAGACAAACCAAGATATCTATTTTCTTAAAATAGAATTTGATAAAGCTTATGACAGAATGGAATGGGGATTTGTTCTAGCTTCTGTCCTCCCTCTAGGACATGGGGGCAAGTCGGGTATCTCAGTTGTTGACACTCTTCTGTCCTCCCTCTAGGACATGGGGGCAGGTCCTGGGTTTATCTAGGTTGTTGACACTCTTCTGAATGGAGCCATCTCCTCCTCTTTTGTAAGACAAAGAGCAAGACCAGAATCAAGCATGGCAGAGGGATGGCTTGTGCAAGAGTCATTAGTATATATCACAGAGTTTCTTGCATCCATGGATCTCGATATGCCACAAGTTTGGCATAACAAGGATGATGATCGCATCATTGGTGATATTCCCCAAGGACAAGGGATTGAAAGAAAGATGAGCAAAGAGCAAATGGAGAAATTCAATAAGTTTTGTATCCTCAATAGCCCTGAGATGCAAAAGTGGATTGAGAGATATGAAGTGGCCAAAGCAGAAAGAATAAATGCAAGGACGAGATTCAGAGTAATGTACAGGTGATCACAACCATATCCACAAGATCTGGCTCTTCTCTCCACTCACATGCCACTTGATTGGCTACAACTGGCTCTACATAAAGCCGAACGTGATGGAGAGACAATAAACCAGCGCGAGCAAGAGTTATCATCTGGATGTATAACGCATGTAAGTTTCTTACCTTTTGACGTAATTAAGTAATTATTTGTGGCAATATACGCTATAAAATAGATGCATCTTCATTGTTTTAATGATGCTCTTTTATAGTAAAAAAAGAACAATGCATTATGGTCATATGGATGACATTTTCGCATGGAACACATCGATTCAAAGAGAGTCACGTATGATTGTGGAGTCATGGCTAACTTCACACAAGATAGCCGAGCAAGTGCTTTGGATACCAATCTTCTCTCCTCACAGTTAGATTATTGTGGAACCATACATGAAATCTATGAAGTTGATTTCAGACGATTTAGTATTTTCATTCTTGATGTAAAATGGTTTAGAACTATTTACAACGGTCCCCATGCGATAGTGAGAAAAGATAGTAGCTTTTTCTTTGCAATAGACTCCACCAAACATTGGACCAATGAAAGTGATACTTTTGTTCTTCCCGAGCACTGTGAGCAGGTGCATACTAATGATTTAATTAATCGAAGTTTTCATTTTTAAAGATCCATTGATACATGTACTTAAGCATAATTTCATATATATAATTGATGACATCTAGCACCCATCTTCAATATAGGTGATTTTTCATCTAGATCTTTCTGATCCAAGATGGGGGTACGTGATCCAAGTTGCACCACGAAGTAAGAAAATTTTTGAAGATAGAGATGTGGATATGGAGATGCCACTACCAATGCCAGATCCAATTGATCCCGATGAATCTAGTGAAGAAGATGAAGATCACAATATGAGCCAAGAGGAAGATGCGCATAATGACATCGCATAGGAGGAAGATGGAGATCACGATATTGAGGAAGAAGACAACGATCATCAAGAATCACCACACTTTATTAAAGAAGATGATCAAATACTTTTAGGTGAACGTACGATGCTAGAGTACGATGATGATATAGGAGATCAACTCGGTATAGAGTTAGAGATAGACTTGTTTGGCGCATTAGACTTGGCTCAAGATGAAACAGTTGATGTAAATGCTCTTCATTGATTTTTTTCATCTCAAACTTGGACATGAATATATGAGCTTCAAAGGCTTGATGTACATGCTCTCATACTTTTATTCTCTCAAAAGATCAAACATGTATGAAAATTTCAAAAAAATTTGTCATTGGAAAAAACTAACTTTTAAGGCCTATATGAGTAAAAAATCTCTCTGGAAAATGTCGCTATAAAAAAGTATCTCAGTGTCGCTATATAGTGACCTCATAGCGACACTTACATTTTTGACAAACGTTGCTATATAATGACTTTAGAAATTATCGCTATATAGCAACGATTGCTTAAAGTTGCTATATAGCGATGCTTTATGGGATGCGCTTCCCATACTGATGATTAGCACCTCGCGCGTGCTAAACATCGGTACTTAAACATCGCAATAGGATCTGTGTGTAGTAGTGAGATGATTAACCTACAAGGATGCCATCTTCATGGACCAGATCATGTTCTGGACTACGTGCTTGAATTCATTCCTCTATGTTTTGACAGTTAGTTTGCTGCCTATCATAGAAAAAAAAATTCATGTCGATAATGCACAATTGTATATAACTTTTCTGATAATATAATATAACCTACATTTTTGGGGGAAAAAAAAAGTGCTCCTATTCAATGCACATGATCGTCACATAGGACTCCCTAAGATCCCTTTAAAGCAATCTTAAAAAATACTTCTCAGCCTAACATTGAACATTTCCATGTTTGCTTTGTGTAGACATTCCAAATTGGGGATAGGGCATTTATTATATATACACCCCATACAAGGGCAATATTTAAATCACTTCTATTTGGGTCCTACATTCCTTTCCCTTTATTGAAAAAACCCCTGCTCTATGTATATTTTTGTCAATATTCTACATTTAAAAATCCCTTAAGCCACATCTGTTAGATACGCTCAATGCCCCACCCTCCTGGTAACCACCAGTGGTCCAAGGTGCTCAAGTTGTAAGGCCCCCATATGAGGAGAAGCCATGTGTGAGCCTGAGACACTGGATGGATCCTAATTTGCATGTCAAATGAGGTCTATCAATGAGATCGTTGATGGTAGAAAGGTGATCTATGTGAGTCTAGCCTATGGGCTAGGCAGGGTAGGTAAGCTGGTCACACAACAAGGCACATAGTCTTGATTGTGTGGGAGCCCCTTGCTCTCGTGAAGGTTTAAGGAATATTCCCTAAATATTCCATGGACAACTAGTCGGTTCCATTGACTAGGTTGACTGGTCGGCTCCACCAACTAGGTTGACTAGCCAGCTCCACTGACTATGTTGATCCGACTACCACCCTCATAGCCATAAAGAGGCAACCTTCCCAATCCATTGCATCAGATTAGATCTTCCAGCTAGTAGCTCTTCACCTACTATCTGTCTAGATCGCCATCTAAGCTCCATTGTGGGAGCACACAGGTGGACGGAGCCATCATCTGTACTACATTAGTGTTGAAGGAAAATTTTGTTCATCTCCAGTTTGTTGTGTACTCTCTATTCTTTTTTCAGTTTATATTCCACTGCACCATGTAATTTAACAAAATCTATGTTCTATTGTTACATATTTTTAGGTCTATCTCTCGGGTTTATTTTGATACTACATAATATATAGACATTTATATTTACTTTTAGAAATATGGTAATTATTTTTTATTTTTGTGTTGTATATATATGTGGTGACATAGTTCATGAATTTTAATTAGGCACAATGATTGTGACTTTTATTGAATTGTCATTCAAAAGTCTCTCAAAAGTTCAACTCCAAATTGTATGATTTTAAAACAAGAAAGTGAAAAGGTAGTTAAAATAACCATCCTCATTTTATATACTTTCAATAGTGCCTTTTCCTCTTCTTTTAATAAAATTAACACTTATATATTTTATACACTTTCAATAGTGCCTTTTTCTCTTCTTTTGCTAAAATTAACACTTATTTACTTTTTTTATGTATACTCATCAATATTCTTTAAAGGATTGACCTTCATAACTTGATATTACTTTGGCGTGTATATTTTTATAAGCCAAGCAAGAATGCGCTTGGTCAATACTAGATAAGGTATAGTGCCACCTTCTGTTGACACATGATAGATATTTTCCAACCTTCAAATGTAAAAATTGTACATACAAAAAGATTTTCTGTCACACAAGTATGTAAACCCTTAGGAAAGAGTTATGTTCACATGGGCAACAATACCATTGTTTGAATGTCCATGAGTCATTAATGCAAGAATCCCAAGTTGTTCCATAATGCTTATGCACAGTTATCAACAAACCTATTTGTGAATTAGAAGTTGTAGATTAACAAAACTTGAAACCTGTATATCATGGGAGTCGGCCTTCATTAAGAAAAATTATAGTGTAGAAGCAACTGACGAGAGTAGTCCCATAATTTGAGGCAGATAACTCCAATGATTGTAACTAAGGGCCTACTCCCACTACAAGTTGAGAGTACTAGTTAAGGTTGTTAATGGAGTGTTCACATAAGTGTGAATTTCTTTGGCATTTAGAAAGTTTAGCTAATATCTTAATGGCTTTGTAAATGTACACTTGCCCCCCCCCTCCCCTTTTTTTCCATGTCCTTCCTTCCAAAAGGGGAACCTAAATGTTTAGTTAACATAAAATATCTTAATGGCTTTGTAAATGTACACCTCCCCCCCCCAAACCCCTTTCCATCCCCTCCCTCCCAAAAGAGGTAAGGGCTTTTGTGATAGAAAATTTGGAATGCAGAAATTTAATGGTTAAGCTAAGGGTGACGAGTTAGAATGTCACTTTAAGCGTTAATGAATTTCATGATGAAGATCACAACATATCTATGCAATGGGATACTCGTTTGAAATGGTTTAAAAACAAGATTCCATTGTGACCTTAACTTTAAAGAAGAGACTTTGGATTGATGAAATATACCATTTTGTCCTTGAAAGTTGTAGTGAAGACCACTTATGCATAACATAATGGATGGCATTTGGAAATGTAATTGGCTTGTTAAGGTTATGGTTAACTTAATGGGTCATATTAAGCTTGCTAACATAACAGTTGATGGGATCAATTCAATGGACTATACAATTAACCTTACATATTTGGATTGGAACTCACACATTGCTGAGAGAGAGAGAGAGAGAGAGAGAGAGATAGAGAGAGCTCCTTTTGGCACATGCATTGATCAGTTATTAAATTGCTAATCAATCAACCTTGCATACTTGGATATTTGCCTTTTGAAATTTTGGCAAGTCTTAACCCATGGCTTTATCTCCTCTTTTAATGCCATTGACCTTCCATCTCCTCCTTCCCCCCAAAGGTGAACTTCTATATCCTCCATTCCATTGACCTTCTATCTCCTCCTTCCTCCCAAATTCGCCTCTTGTCTTTCCACCTCCTCCCCACTCTAAGCCTGCCTCTTGTCTTTTCACCTCCGGAGCTCCTTCTTTGTGACACGTGGGAGGCTCTTCTCTTCCAAGCTACCACGTGTCCTTTCTTTTTTTTTCCTTTGTCCATGGTTAATAGGTTAAAGATTAATAATATAGTGGTTAATATAGTTATTATTATTAATTTTTGTGTTGTATACATATGTGGTGATATAGTTTATGAATTTTAATTAGACACAATGATTGTGAGTTTTATTGAATTTTCATTCAAAAGTCTCTCAAAATTTCAATTCCAAATTGTGTGATTTTAAAACAAGAAAGTGAAAAGGTAGTTAAATTAACCATCCTTATTTTAAAAACTTTCAACACTAGTGCCTTTTCCTCTTCTTTTGCTAAAATAAACTATTATTTACTTTGTTTATGTATATTCATCAATATTCTTTAAAAGGATTGACTTTTAGTGATAGTGCCTCTTCCTTTTCTTTTGCTAAAATTAACTCTTATTTACTTTAGTGCCTTTTCCTAAAATTCTTTAATATAGTTTTATAGTGCCTTTTCCTCTTCTTTTGCTAAAATCAACTTTTATTTACTTTGTTTATGTATACTCATCAATATTCTTAAAAGGATTGACTTTTATAACTTGATATTATTTTGGAGTGTATATTTTTATAAGCCAAGCAAGAATGCACTTGGTCAATACTAGATAAGGTATGGTTTCACCTTCTATTGACACATGATAGATATTTTCCAACCTTCAAATGTAAAAATTATACATACAAAAAGATTTTCTTTCATGCAAATATGTAAACCCTTAGGAAAGAGTTATGTTCACATGGGCAACAATACCATTGTTTGAATGTCCATGAGTCATCAATGTAGGAATCCCAAGTTGTTCCATAATGCTTAAGCACAATTACCAACAAAGCTATCCGTGAATTAGAGGTTATAGATTAACAAAACTTAAAACCAGTATATTATGGGAGTTGGCCTTCATTAAGAAAAATTATAGTGTGGATAAAAGCAACCGACGAGAGCAATCCCATAATTTGAGGTGGAGAACTCCAGTGATTATAACTAAGGAAGTAGTAATTAAGGCTAATAATGGAGTGTTCAGATAAGTGTGCATTTTCTTTGGCATTTAGAAAGTTTAGTTAACATAAATATCTTAATGGCTTTGTAAAAGTATACCTAATTCCCCGCCGCCCACCCCCCTTTCCATCCCCTCCCTCCCAAAAGAGGTAAGGACTTTTGTGATAGAAAATTTGGAATGCAGAAATTTAATGGTTAAGGGTGAGGAGTGAGAATGTGACTTTAAGCAAAATTATTGTTTTAAAAGAAATTCATGGTGAAGATCACAACATCACTGTGCAATGTGCAACGGGGTACTCGTTTGAAATGACTCAAGAAGAAGATTCCATTGTGACCTTAACTTTAAAGAAGAGACTTTCGATTTAGTGAAGACCACTTAGTGCAGAACATAATGGGTGCCATTTCGAAATGTAATTCGCTTGTTAAGGTTATGGTTAACAAGTTAATGGGCTATGTTAAGCTCACTGCCCGGAAGAGCCAATTCGATTCAATGGACTGTGCGTTCAAAAGAACGAATAGTTTTGGAAGCATATAGGCGATTCAATAGGCTATACGTTCAAACATCTGGGTATATTTCCCGTGTTATTCTTACGTGAAGCGTGAAAGGCATCAGAGACACCCCCGCTCACAGACACACCATAACTGGCTACATGAGAACTATGACTTCAGACGTTGTAGTCCGCTAGATACCAGCGATTTCAACTAACGCACAAATTATTTTCCCGAGAATGGAGATGCCAATGCAAAGGTTCACCTCTCCTGTGATGGAAGCATCCACTAACACATATACAGTCGCATCCACAAATGTGAACGGACCTTTCTCCTGTCCAGAGTGGGGGTTCTTGATGTAGCAGTCGCCCCCCGGCGTCAGGACGTCTGTAGCGCCCTGTACCAAATCGATGTTAACTGTTGCGCAAACAAGTACGATGTCTTGGCTCGAGTTATTCGTGATTGTGGAATCGGCTTGGGAGCCGAGAACGAGTGCCATCACGAAGAAAGCGAATAAAGCGGCTGTTTTGGCAGACTTCTCCATGGCCGGAGTAGAGAGCTATAACGATAGAAAATAGAGCGGGGAAGAACGAAGAGAGCAATTGTGGAAAGGATGCGAGCACTGGTGGCTTTTATAGGGCGGTGTGCGTCGCAACTTAATATCTGCCAGCGAGCAAGAATAACACGGAAGTCGTGAGTCGTAAATTTCAGCTGTGACGATTTTGTTTGCGACATCCGCTGTGACGATTTTCCTCTGGCAGTTCATACTGCAACCAACTATAGTGGCAGTTCATAGCTTGACTTTTGTGTCTACGCGCACCAAAACTGTGTTAAATTTGCTCCAGCTTCATAACATTTCCTTGGAAGTTCCCAAAAAAATACACTCGTTCAAAAACATAACCACTTTTTAAACGAATACAAACGCCCCTATCTTTTGAATCCGCCAATGGAGATTAAAGACCATTAACTCTCAATTATAGATATTAAGTTTGTCTAAACCAATGCCTCAATTAAAGAACCCCTTAATATATGCTTATAGAAAAATTTTATATTTCAAGAGACTAGTTCACCTCCAACTATGCTCTCTATCTGTGTGTGTGCGCGCGTGCTTGTGTGTGTGTATGTGTGTGTGTACATATATCAAAGACATGATCTCCACTCCAATTAGCTCATCCAAGAAAGAGATGGCCATCATGGCCAACAACAAAATTGATCAAGTCGATATTCATGCATAAGTTAAAGAGGAAGAAGATATAGTATGAAATAAGACAATATTACACATTGGGGGGCTTCCAAAGGATTGCCTTGGATGTCTCAATGATGAGGAGAGATACACACAAGATGAGAAAATCACATGCCTCAAGAAGGGGATACCACAAGTTGAATAGATATTGAAAATGATAACAATTGTAGAACATTCAAAAAGATACACAAGGTTTATTTCAGATAGATGGTAGGAAGAGTTAAGATTCTCTAAGAGACAAACAAGCTGTAGGGTAAAGGATATGAATATCTGAGGAGCTCACTCCAATTGGGCTCAAACCAACGAATACTAAACTGACCAAAGTAAAGGATGCAGACAAAGTGTGAAAATGGGTGGTCTACCAAGATGGAATAGCCTTAATTAGAGATTTAACCTAAACCTAAAGACCCTTGGTATCAAACTCATGGAATGAAGGTCATTTTGCAATAAGACTAGAACTTAGATGTGTGCTAAAGTAATCTTGAGCTCGGATGCCATGTTGCACTCATCAAGCTGAGATGCCATGAGAACTAAAAACACTGTGTGAGTGTTTTTCATCTGATCTTGCTAATTCCAAATGTGAATATTGACAGGAACACACTTGTATGTGAACCTAATGCTAGGTCAAAGATTGTCGAAGTGCAAAAACTATTTTGAGTTTATGGAAACTTCCTTCAAGCTTTTTGGAGAAGCATTGGACCTTATGAAACCTAGTCTTTCACATATAGGGGTTTATAAGTATGGAGCAAAAGCATTTGGATAATGCTCTTTAATAGGTAGCACAATTAAGATTATCTCAATGATGGTTGTACCGAGCCCTACAAATGCAAACATCTTGCCCGACACTCTCATGCTACTACCAATGTAAACATTTACAAATGAAAGTGTCACATATATTGACGATAATGGCAAATGAATATAGATTTTAATGAGACTTGAGAGGCGTGGTTCTTCTCCAATGCGTAGTGGGATCAAAGACCTTTGCTCAATTTGAAAAGATTCATACAAATTTTGCATTTGCCAGTGGAGTAAAGTAGAAGACAACAGCTGTCAGCAGTATAATAGAGAAAATAAAGGTCTAGAAAGAATGCAGGTTGAATGCATTTAGTTGCACTTTTGCCATTATCCTACTGCAGCCATTAAAATTAGTGGAATGTCAATCTATAGGTTTAGTTTGTCTAGATTACCACTAGTGGAGAATGGAAGTGATGCCAATCTCATGCTGGCAACTACATAATGTCACTGAGATCATCAAACTCACATGTGGAATGGAATCGGACACCACTCTCCTATGATCACTGGAATACCCCTCCTAGAATAGTAGGGTAAATATTTGTACAAGTGGAGAATGGCAGTGGTGCCAATCTCTTATTAGGCCCTAAAACATGGCATTGAGAAGCCTAAACTCACATGTGCATTCTTCTATGTATTCTCCACAGAGATTGACACAAATCTCTGTGGAGAATGGCAGTGGTGCCAATCTCATACCATGACCTGAAAACATGCACAAGGAATCCTAAACTCACATGTGCATTGGCACTTTTGCCATTATCCTATTGCCATTCTCCACTAGTGGTAATGTGCATTCTTCTATGTAGTCATCACTATCTCCACTGTGTAGAGATCATATGGAATTGTGTCAATCTCTGCGGAGAATGCCACCAGTGGAGAATGGCAGTGGTGCCAATCTCATACCATGACTTGAAAACATGCATAAGGAATCCTAAACTCACATGTGCATTGGCACTTTTGCCATTATCCTACTGCCATTCTCAGCTAGTGCTAATGTGCATTCTTCTACGTAGTCATCACTGTCTCTGCTATGTAGAGATCATATGGAATTGTGTCAATCTCTGTGGAGAATGCCACCAGTGGAGAATGGCAATGGTGCCAATCTCATACCATGACCTGAAAACATGCACAAGGAATCCTAAACTCACATGTGCATTGGCACTTTTGCCATTATCCTACTACCATTCTCTGCTAGTGGTAATGTGCATTCTTCTATGTAGTGATCACAGTCTCCAATGTGTAGAGATCATATGGAATTATGTCAATCTCTGTGGAGAATGCCACCAGTGGAGAATGGTAGTGGTGCCAATCTCATACCATGACTTGAAAACATGCACAAGAAATCCTAAACTCACATGTGCATTGGCACTTTTGCCATTATCCTACTGCAGCCAATAAAATTAGTGGAATGTCAATCTATAGGTTTAGTTTGTCTAGATTACCACTAGCGGAGAATGGCAGTGATGCCAATCTCATGCTTGCCCTAAGAAATGGAATTGAGAATCCTAAACTCACATGTGCATTCTTCTATGTAGTGATCACTGTCTCTACTGTGTAGAGATCATATGGAATTGTGTAAATCTCTTATTAGGCCCTGGAATGTCAATCTATAGGTTTAGTTTGTCTAGACTACCATTAGTGCAGAATGGTAGTGATGCCAACCTCATGCTGGCAACTATATAATGACATTGAGATCATCAAACTCACATTTGGATTGGAATCTCTGTGGAGAATCCCACCAGTGAAGAATGGCAGTGGTGCCAATCTCATACCATGACCTGAAAACAGGCACAAGGAATCTTAAACTCACATGTGCATTGGCACTTTTGCCATTATCCTACTACCATTCTCCGCTAGTGGTAATGTGCATTCTTCTATGTAGTGATCACTGTCTCCGCTGTGTAGAGATCATATGGAATTGTGTCAATCTCTGTGGAGAATGCCACCAGTGGAGAATGGCAGTGCTGCCAATCTCATACCATGACTAAAAACATGCACAAGGAATCCTAAACTCACATGTGCATTGGCACTTTTGCCATTATCCTACTGCAGGCACTAAAATTAGTGGAATGTCAATCTATAGGTTTAGTTTGTCTAGATTACCACTAGCGGAGAATGGCAGTGATACCAATCTCATGCTTGCCCTAAGAAATGGCATTGAGAATCCTAAACTCACATGTGCATTCTTCTAAGGAGTGATCACTGTCTCCGCTATGTAGAGATCATATGGAATTGTGTCAATCTGTTATTAAGCCCTAGAATGTCAATCTATAGGTTTAGTTTGTCTAGACTACCACTAGTGGGGAATGGCAGTGATGCCAATCTCATGCTGGCAACTATATAATGACATTGAGATCATCAAACTCACATTTGGATTGGGATCGGACACCACTCTCCTATGATCACTGGAATACCCCTCCTAGAATAGTAGGGTAAACATTTCCACAAGTGGAGAATGGCAGTGGTGCCAATCTCTTATTAGGCCCTAAGAAATGGCATTGAGAAGCCTAAACTCACATGTGCATTCTTCTATGTAGTGATCACTGTCTCCACTGTGTAGAGATCATATGGAATTGTGTCAATCTCTATGGAGAATGCCACCAGTGGAGAATGGCAATGGTGCCAATCTCATAACATGACCTGAAAACATGCACAAGGAATCCTAAACTCACATGTGCATTGGCACTTTTGCCATTATCCTACTGCAGTCAATAAAATTAGTGGAATGTCAATCTATAGGTTCAGTTTGTCTAGATTACCACTAGCGAAGAATGGCAGTGATGCGAATCTCATGCTGTCTAGACTACCACTAGTGTGGAATGGAATCGGACACCACTCTCCTATGATCAATGGAAGACCCCTCCTAGAATAGTAGGGTAAATATTTGTACAAGTGGAGAATGGCAGTGGTGCCAATCTATTATTAGGCCCTAGCAAATGGCATTGAGAAGCCTAAACTCACATGTGCATTCTTCTATGGAGTGATCATTGTCTCCGCTGTGTAGAGATCATATGGAATTGTGTCAATCTCTATGGAGAATGCCACCAATGGAGAATGGTAGTGGTGCCAATCTCATACCATGACGTGAAAACATGCACAAGGAATCCTAATCTCACATGTGCATTGGCACTTTTGCCATTATCCTACTGCAGCCAATAAAATTAGTGGAATGTCAATCTATAGGTTCAGTTTGTCTAGATTACCACTAGCAAAGAATGGCAGTGATGCCAATCTCATGTTGGCAACTACATAATGACACTGAGATCATCAAACTCACATGTGGAATGGAATAGGACACCACTCTCCTATGATGAATGGAATACCCCTCCTAGAATAGTAGGGTAAACATTTGTACAAGTGGAGAATGGCAGTGGTGCCACTCTCTTATTAGGCCCTAAGAAATGGCATTGAGAAGCCTAAACTCACATGTACAGAGATCATATGGATTTGTGTCAATCTCTGTGGAGAATGCCACCAGTGCAGAATGGCAGTGGTGCCAATCTCATACCATGACCTGAAAACATGCACAAGGAATCCTAAACTCACATGTGCATTCCTCTATGTAGTGATCACTGTCTCCGCTGTGTAGAGATCATATGGAATTGTGTCAATCTCTGTGGAGAATTCCATCAGTGGAGAATGGTAGTGGTGCCAATCTCATTCCATGACTTGAAATCATGCACAAGGAATCCTAAACTCACATGTGCATTCTTCTATGTAGTGATCATAGTCTCCGCTGTGTAGAGATCATATGGAATGGTGTCAATCTCTGTGGAGAATGCCACCAGTGGAGAATGGTAGTGGTGCCAATCTCATACCATGACCTGAAAACATGCACAAGGAATCCTAAACTCACATGTGCATTCTTCTATGTAGTGATCACTGTCTCCGCTGTGTAGAGATCATATGGAATTGTGTCAATCTCTGATATCATCAAACTCACATGTCGAATGGAATAGGACACCACTCTCCTATGATCACTAGAATACCCCTCTTATAATAGTAGGGTAAACATTTGTACAAGTGGAGAATGGCCGTGGTTCCAATCTCTTATTAGGCCCTAAGAAATGGCATTGAGAAGCCTAAACTCACATGTGTAGAGATCATATGGATTTGTGTCAATCTCTGTGGAGGAGAATGGCAGTGGTGCCAATCTCATACCATGACCTAAAAACATGCAAAAGGAATCCTAAGCTCAAATGTGCATTCTTTCATGTAGTGATCACTGTCTCCGCTGTGTAGAGATCATATGGAATTGTGTTAATCTCTGTGGAGAATGCCACCAGTGGAGAATGGCAGTGGTGCCAATCTCATACCATGACCTGAAAACATGCACAAGGAATCCTAAACTCACATGTGCATTTGCACTTTTGCCATTATCTTACTGTAGCCAATAAAATTAGTGGAATGTCAATCTATAAGTTTAGTTTGTCTAGATTACCACTAGTGGAGAATGGCAGTGATGCCAATCTTATGCTGGCAACTACATAATGACACTGAGATCATCAAACTCACATGTGGAATGGAATTGGACACCACTCGCCTATGATCACTAGAATACCCCTCCTAGAATAGTAGGGTAAACATTTGTACAAGTGGAGAATGGCAATGGTTCCAATCTCTTGTTAGGCCCTAAGAAATGGCATTGAGAAGCCGAAACTCACATGTCCATTCTTATATGTAGTGATCACTATCTCCGCTTTGTAGAGATCATATGGATTTGTGTCAATCTCTGTGGAGAATGCCACCAGTGGAGAATGGCAGTGGTGCCAATCTCATACCATGACCTGAAAACATGCACAAGGAATCCTAAACTCACATGTGCATTGGCACTTTTGCCATTATCCTACTGCAGCCAATAAAATTAGTGGAATGTCAATCTATAGGTTTAGTTTGTGTAGATTACCACTAGTGGAGAATGGCAGTGATGCCAAACTCATGCTAGCCCTAAGAAATGGCATTGAGAATCCTAAACTCACATGTGCATTCTTCTATGTAGTGATCACTGTCTCCGCTGTGTAGAGATCATATGGAATTGTGTCAATCTCTTATTAGGCCCTCGAATGTCAATCTATAGGTTTAGTTTGTCTAGACTACCACTAGTGGGGAATGGAAGTGATGCCAATCTCATGCTGGCAACTATATAATGACATTGAGATCATCAAACTCACATTTGGATTGGAATTGGACACCACTCTCCTATGATCACTGGAATACCCCTCCTAGAATAGTAGGGTAAACATTTGTACAAGTGGAGAATGGCAGTGGTGCCAATCTCTTATTAGGCCCTAAGAAATGGCATTGAGAAGCCTAAACTCACATGTGCATCCCTCTATGTAGTGATCACTGTCTCCACTGTGTAGAGATCATATGGATTTGTGTCAATCTCTATGGAGAATGGCAGTGGTGCCAATCTCATACCATGACCTGAAAACATGCACAAGGAATTCTAAACTCACATGTGCATTGGCACTTTTTCCATTATCCTATTGCAGCCAATAAAATTAGTGGAATGTCTAGACTACCACTAGTGGAGAATGGCAGTGATGCCAATCTCATGCTGGAACCTACATAATCACATTGAGATCATCAAACTCACATGTGGATTGGAAGTGGACACCATTCTCCTAGAATACCCCTCCTAGAATAGTAGGGTAAACATTTGTACAAGTGGAGAATGGCAGTGGTGCCAATCTCTTATTAGGCCCTAGAAAATGGCATTGAGAAGCCTAAACTCACATGTGCATTCTTATTAGCATCAGTGCCCTTCTCTCGAAGGTCAGGTGAGAAAACTCTCATGTGATAACCTTCACATAAGGAGAATGGCACTGGTGCCATTCTCTGATTCTCTGCAATCCATGTGATGAATTGAACTTCTGCCATTCTCCTTAACATCATGGAGGATGGCACCGGTGGCATTATCCTCAAACTCTCACGAAGGATGGCACTTGTGCCATTCTGAACAAACTCACAATCCATGTGTTCAATGGCATTTGTGACACTCTTCTAGCATCGTATTATGTTGGAGAATGGCACGAATACCATTCTTTATTATAACCATCTTAACTTTGATATTGTGTATATTTGCTTACTATGTTGGTGTAGTTTTTCATAATGCATATATAAGTTGCTTCGCCTTGGTTATTTTGTTAATAGAAGTTGCATTGTGGTTGTAATATCCAATTATGATTTTCTATTATATACATTTCATTGTGTCCTTGGTTCTTTTGTTAACAGAACATTGCAAGAATGGCTAGCAAGGGAAAGAGAAAGGTTCGAGAGGTGTCAGTTTATGATGGAGTTAGTTCTCGAAGAGGATGGTTTTTGGATATATACAATAATGAACTCCATAAAGTGCATTGTTTTGTGAACATCCAAGGAACAACTTTTGAAGATGTTGGACAAGTTAAAGAGATGGAGTATACCGAGAAAGACAACATTCCTTGTCTCAAAATTCATACATTGGGAGGCAATGTGTATCAATTGGATCCTGCTTGTTTTGATCATGCGAGGATGAATGTTACTGGGGAGGACACGATGATATCTAGGGGTTGGATTAATGAGCCAGAAAATTATACCAACCAACAAATATTAGAAAGCTTTGATTTGGTAACAAAAGGGATAAAGCAAGATATAAAAAAGAGTAGAAAAGTTTCGAAAAGAACCAAGAAAAGTGATGTTGAGGGATCAAGCTCGCAAGTGTCTTAGAACACATTGAAAGAGAAGGCTAGAGAGACCGGTGAGGAGGAAACAACAGGTGAGAAGGAAATAAGGTCAGATGGAAAAACAAGCATTGGGGATAAACTGGAGGCTAAAGACAAAGAGACAACTTTAGGAGGAAAACAGGGAGGTACGGGAATAGTCACTGATGGAACTGGAAGTGGAGGTGATGTAATGGGGAGTGGTGAGACACATATAACAGGACATGGTGAGAAATCATCTGAAGCAACTATCATCCTGTATAAGAAAATCGAGCCAGATGTTGACTTTAAGGCACTACAAAAGAAATTGGAAAGGAAGGACACAAGTATGACATGCTTGATGGAGTACGTAGAGTACTTCCCATTTGGTTTGGAGTTTGAGGTGTTGATCCCAGTGATGAATTGCTTTAGAGCACCAAGCCAATATGTGTACAGGACATTGACCCTCAGCTATGTCAGTGACTTGGTCAAGAGTTTTGCAATAAATGCACGACCTCCTACAACATGTGCATATCTTATGCCTTACCACACATGCACAAATACTCCGATGTGCAAGGAAGAGATAAAGGTGGAAAAGTTAAAGGAGTATAATTATTGGATTCTCACAGGGCAGCATTCAATTTATGCTGCAAGGATGTTTATAACTAAAGCATGTGGAGAAGCCTTCAATCAATGAAAAGGTTTCTATACACGGAGGAAGGCGAGAATTGTTGTCAATGCACTAGTTGAAGCAACTTGTAAGATATCATCAATGGCCAACATGGAGGCACAGACCGTTTTGAAAAATCAACCATATATTGATATCTTACAACACCTAAGGGCATAGTGGATTGCATTCGGACGACCAAAGAAACTAGCCCAAGGCCTTGTCAAAGGGCATAAATATCGACAAAGTTGGGATGTGAGTAATAAGCTTTGTTTTGTATGCATTTTTTATCTCTTTTTTATTTCAAGAATTTTTATGGCTTTGTAAAAGAAATGATAGTAGTGTCAATTCCCTGATGTGAGAATGGCACTAGTGCCATTCTTCTAGTTACCAAGTCATGCTTTTGACATGGTAATGGGAGAATCGCACTAGTGTCATTATTATCTCTATTACATGATTTGGATTAGAAGAATGTCTAAGATGATTTTGATTTTTTTTAATAGAATTTTGTAGGAGTTGCAAGCGTATCGATGGGCGCAAACTTTGCTACCAAGGACACACACATGGTCACATACGATGATGACATCTACGAACAATGGATTAGGATTTTGACTTTGGTGAAGAAAGGTGATCTTGAGGGTCGAAATACCACAATAACATATATGAGGTGTCTGCTAGGATTGGAAGACGAAGATGTACGTGCACTTCAAGCAGAGATTGAGTCTAAAGAAATAGTCTTGGTCAAGTCAAGCAAAGACAAGGACTCCATTGAAATGTCTCAACAAGCAATGGAGATTAAGCATGATAGAGCCCTGAAAGAAGCACTCATCAAGGAGTTCAACTCACGTCACCCTTTGCCCCAACATCAAACATGGGATGCCCTTGCAACTTACTTCAAAATTGATTCAATTGTTTATCAGAGCTTCAAGGGTTCATGTCAGTCATGGGTCAAAGAGAAGCTACAAGTTGGCAAGTCCACACCTGATTTCCCAGAAGCCGCGTCAATCTATGTTGATTGGGTGATTAGTTCAATAGAGGGTAACAAGTCTACATCGCAGTCTTGTTTTCCTTGGACAATTATTCAAGTGAACATGGAGATGGAGGGGGAGAGCTTTCTAACACGTCACTCCAAGGGACAACTTCCAATCAGCTTGTGTGTGCTTGACACCTCAGAGGGATCTACCAAAGGCATGTGTTGGGATAAGGATGCCTTCAAGAAGTTGCTCTGTGGCTTGATGGAGACCGTTGCCACTCTGTCACAGTATGTATTGCTATCATTTATGGCAATGATAGAGATGGTAAATCTCAAGGAAGCAATGATAGAGGCTCGATTTTGGCATAGAAGGTTTGTGGGTGTTATCCATGAATCGGATAGTGCACAAAAGGGTTTGTCTGAGACCTTTTGTTTTTTGTCATTTGTCAGCTCACATGATGGGTTTGATGGATTTGAGCACATGTTAGAAAACACAAGGCCATACACAATAATTGAGGACAATATTCTTTATTCTGATGAGGACGATGAGTATGAAAAAGAGGCAGTTGTGAAGCATGGCATCATTAAGGAGTGCATCAGGTGCTATTCTAGTAGGGAACATGAAGTTGTTGTTGACGTCTTTACTAATGGATGTGTGGCATTACAAGCATTGTCAAGCAAAAGAAAAGTGATCTCACTGGTGAAGACATCCCAACAGGCGATAGAGGTTGAGGCTATGTGTGTGGCACATGCATCAAATAATCCCCATATTAAGATTTGGTCTAGCATTGAGAGGCCTCTTGAGACACATAGAGCTAATTCACCTATCGATGAAGGAATTAAAGAGAGTGAGCATCACATTGAATACTTGCAACCTTTAACTGAAGCAGATCTTGAAGCTATCCCAAAGATTACATTGGAAGATTTTAGCTACTCATTTATGCCTTGTGTATTCAGTTTCAATATAATATGACTTTTATGGATTTTCTCGATTGTACACTCTCATTATATTAAAGAGATTAAACATTAGGTATGATAAAATTGTGTGACATAATAACATGGGGAATGGTACTAGTGTCATTCTCCCTATGTCCGGTTATACGTAAGAGGTACTATTAACATTTTATGTGACCTCATATGGAGAATGGCACTAGTGCCATTCTCTCTTTGTGGTTATGTAGAAATGGTAATACTATTATGTTCCTTTCTTCAATCTATGTTAGTTGAAAGCATTACAAAGATTAAAAATTGTATAGTACTAACTATGCTACCAAAGCTTGGATTTGGGTGCTTTCTACAAATCTATTGGAACAAAGTAATACAATATCTATGCTTTCAGATCATGCATTGTACATTTCTTTTGGGACATGGGGGAAGGCACTATTAGTATTCTCTCCTCCCAATGAGAATATAGAGAAAGGCAGTAGTGGCATTCTCCATAACCTTATATATAAAATGGCACTAGCACCACCCCAAGAGAAGAATGGCACTAGTGCCATTCTCTCTATGAGTTCAGAGAGAAAGGTTGCACTATTTGCATTCTTAATTGACCTTTAGAGAGATTGGCACCAGTGCCATTCCCCAAAAAGACAATGGAATCAGTGAACGGCAATGGATAATGTTCGTACGTTATTTTTATTTATTAGTTTCATATGCTTTTGTGCTTCGACATTGGTACAAGACAAGGATGATAATATTCTACTAAGAGAGTTGATGCCGTACTTACTACAACTCGATGAAACTAAAGATGTGCGCAGCATGATTGAGACAAATCGTATGGACAATTTCCTGTGATGGAGGGGCATAAGGATTTCAACCTTGTCTAGAAAGTAATTGATGAATAGAGGGAGAAAAATCATGCATGGTCAAGAATGGAATATAAAACAAGAAATCTTCCTCTTGCAGATCAACTAAGAGAGAGGGATATAGGTGGTAATACAGAACCAAAGGGTGTACACCCTAGGGCAACCCATGGTGGTGATGGCCAGGTGCCTAAACTCAATGCATCCCAAATAAGACTTTTAAGGAATGCTCCACAACTCTCTAGCATGAATGCTATGCAAGTTTCTCAATTGGCTATAGACCTAGGGTACAAAGGTCGCTATATCAAGAAATACATTGCTAAGGGCTACATAAACCGACTACAGAATGCGTATTTTTCATGAAGGTACATATGTCAAAGTGTTTTTTGATTTTATCTCAAGTCTATATAACTATTATTGCAGCTAATTGAATTTGTCTTTTGTGATGTAGATAGATATACGTTCAAATCAAGCTTGAGTAGGTACATACCAAAACAAGATCCATTTGGACCACCAAAGTTACCTGTCCGTATCAACGAAGTGTTCTGGATAAAAAATGTGGCTTTCGAGGTGCATGAGTCAACCATTACAGGTGCTGGCTTGGGCTTGTTTGTGCATGACTCCATCAAGAGAGGGACTACTATTCTCCATTATGGAGGTGACAAGTACTCCTATAGAGACTGGAAGGAATTATGTAGAGTTCATCCAAGGCTAAAGAAGTACTCTATCCAAGAGGACCCTACTATCCGTATGAAGGATATGGTGCATATTGTTGGTGATGTTCAATATGGCAATGTGGCAGGATTTATTAACAGCAATAGAAATACCAATGTAAAGCCAAACATTTGTTATGTATTTTCCCCTAATGTTCCACCTTGGTATGCCCCCCTGATGAACATAGATATTGCAGAATATGGTCACATTTGTATTGAATCCATAGATGATATACATGCAGGAGAGGAGCTATTTGTAGACTATGAGTTTTGAATAATAGCATTGTATTTCTTTATACAATCATTACTTATGGGAATTACTACTTTCTTGCCAACTATGTAAATTGGTGCGTAATTGTTGTGTGTGAATAATATGCAAACATGTTCATAACTACATTCATAATGTATTTTGAAGGAGTGTCTCTCGTGCCATTCTTTTTGGTGCCATTCTCTTTGGGGCTAGAAATTGAGAGTTTCTTTGGAATCATGATTTATTTCAAGGATTTCAATGGTGCATCAACAAGTTGTTATGTTTTCATCCTAAAGTGTACTTTTTTGCTTTGCAATGAGTAATCAACATGACATGTAAAGTTATCCTTTTACAATAATGCTAGTCAATCTAAACATTGAAAATGCACAATAAATGATTGTCATTGCCACCTAAATTACATCAAATGCTTGTCATTGCCCATTGATTTTCCATGAACTACATATCTTGCATTCATTCTCCTCAACTATATATCTTGATTTTCCATCAATTACATATCTTACTAAGTTAAAGAGCCTATGCGTTTTCATTGCAATACTCATGGTTATTAATTACACTCTACATTTTTTAAACAGTGTTTTGGAGATTTTCAAATGAGAATGCTCACAACAAAAGCGAGTCTCAATATCAATGGAAATTCCAGAGACTCGCTATTATGAAGGTGTTTTTGAACATCACTATGGCTCACGAGATGAATCTAACTCAAATGGGTTTCAAAGTTTATTATTTTGTTGATGATAACGTAGTTTAGACACTGATATTCTATTTATTATTCTCGGGGGGGTCACTATGTATAAACCCTCTATACCACATGTGTTTAAGGCATATTTCTAAAATCCCTTATCTGTAAATTTTTCATTAGTAAAATGTACCCCTTTCTGTACAAATCTGTAAATTTTTTCCAAAACTATTTTAAATAGTCCCTTATGTATATTTTTTTTTGTAAATTTTTGGAATAAAAAATATCCTTCTGTTGAACTCATGTGATAGGGTTACATATGATGAGTGACCCCCCCGAGTTATTATTTGAGAATGTAGTTGATATTTCACACTTCATGAATGGCTATCTAGTCTATTTTCACATATTTCTCCTATTTTTTCATTGAGGGGAGCTACAATTTCTTCCAAAACTGCCATTCTAGGAATTGTGTTTTTCCCAAATTATCTAATACGGTCTTTTTGGGTATCAATTTAATCATGCCTATGTTTATCCTTGAGTCTAGGAAGCCTTTTGACTTTGATTCTTACCAGAGGAATAGGAGGCATGGGCCCATTGTGTCCCAAAAATGTTGGTAGAATTTTATTGGAAGTCCGTCTTCACCTGGGGTTTTTCCCCTTGTCATGGCAGTAACTACACCTTCTAAGGAAAGTTCCTTATATAAAAAGATGGAGTTAAATCTTTGGATAGTACTCCTTCTAGCTAGCTGACATTTTTCTCTTGCTCTGAGCTTATGCATGGAAAGAGTTTCGGGTTCCCCAAGAATCCTCTAGAATCCTATCCCTTGGTTGTTGCTTCCTTCTCTAGAAGCTCGATTTGATCTTAAATTTTTGCTCGTCTAGTGTCTCTAGTGATATCTGCTCGCTTCTTGATGGCCTTTAGGAAAGTACCTATTCTTTTGGTGGCTCTAACCCTCCTCTAACCCATTTTTCAAAAATTGTAGCTATTCCATCGAAAGCTTTTTCCTATATTCTAACTACCTTCTATTGGACATAGGGAAGACGAAAGAAGAAGGGGTTTTCTTTGAACCAAGATTTACTTCTCTTTCCCTGACTTTTGTCTAGAGTGATTAGGATTGGCTTGTGGTCCGAAAAGGGGAGAGAGGCAAGAGCTAAGCTCTTGGTACACAAGGTTGTGCCATCGATGTCTCTTGAGTAGTACATCCTATCTATCCCTGCTTTCCTGTGGAGAGAACCCATCTAATTGTTGGTCCATGTGAAGGATATGTCTTCAGAGAGGTCAATGAGCACTACAAAGTCTTTGAGTATAGTCCAGGAGGAGAGCTCTCTGCCTCTTAGAGTGTTACCTAAGCCGTTCCATCTATCCGTGTGGGATTCTACCATATTGAAGATCCCTAGAAGGATAGTATTGTTTTGTAGTATCTTCCCATCCCAAAGGAGAGCTCAATCTCTCGTGGCATTAGGGGCATAAATGGAGAAAATATGGCACCAAATTTGAGGATGGGAAAATTCAACTCCAATCCTAGTAGCTCAAAAAAGAGTTAAAGGGCGTGTGACTGACTCGATAAGGTGGCTAGCTACACCTAAAATGGCTCCATCTCTTCCTTCTTCATGGGTGGTGCAGAACCACTACCTCTTGTTGTCGATTTGGCTGAGCTTCCACCATAGCTTATCCTCAGAAACTTTGACCTCTTGAAGTGCTAAAAAGTCTGGTTTTAGACAAGTTTTTTTTAACCATCTTTTAAAAATGGCGGGCTTGAGGTTGTTTGTTAAGCCCTGCACATTGATGCTAAGAAAGCAAAAGTTGTCTTTCTTCATTGCGGAGTTTTTTTGTTTCTCTTCTTCTTAAAACTTACTGGACTGTTCTGAGAACAAAGAGCAAAGCCTCTCAGTATCCTCCTTTTTTCCCTTTCAATTGAGTTGATTTCCTTTCCCTTATCGTTTAGCTTAGCCACTTGAGCCTTAGCCTTCCCTAACCTTGTTGTTTTTCTTATATCTTTGACAATTGTGAAGGGAGGACCCTCTTTGTCCACTGACTCGTGCTCTGCCTACTCCAATTGTGCCTCGAAGTCTTGGGTGGCGACCACAAATTCTTCCTCACATAAACTATCTTCCATTTGTTCTTCCCTTTCATTATCAACCTCTTTGCATTTCCCTTTTGTATCACCCCTTGGGCTCTCAAAAGTTGGCTCACTCGAAGCCTCCTTTCCTTCCATGGCAAGAGGGGGGGCTGGGAGCTTAGTAGGATTTTGAATGTTCTTGGTTTCCTG
>NC_141625.1:20183325-20250825 GCF_047967505.1 Dipteris shenzhenensis | reverse complement strand
TCCCACTCCTACTCCCATTCTCCCACCTCCCACTCCCTCTCCCACTCCCACGCCCATTTTCCCAGCCCCCCACCTCCCCCATTCCCACTCCCTCTCCCATCCTCCCACCCCACCCCTCCTACCCCACCCCTCCCACTTCCACCCCCACCTCACCCATTCCCACTCCCATCCTCCCACCTCACCCCTCCCACTCCCACCCCCACCCCCACCTCCCTCATTCCCACTCCCTCTCCCACTCCCATCCTCCCACTCCCACTCCCCACCCCTCCCACTCCCACTCCCATCCTCCCACCCTCACCCCACCCCCACCTCCCCCATTCCCACTCCCTCTCCCACTCCCACTCCCATTCTCCCACCCCCACCCCCACCCCCACCTCCCCCATTCCCACTCCCTTTCCCACTCCCACTCCCATCCTCCCACCCCCACCCCGACCGCCCCCATTCCCACTCCCTCTCCCACTCTCCCTTTCTCCCACTACCACCCTTCCACACTCCCTTTCTCCACTTTCCCACTCTCCCTTTCTCCCACTACCACCCTCCCAACTATCAATTCCACTACTACTTATGAATTCTAATTAAAATTATTACTTAAATAAATGATATTACTAAAAACACTCATAGGATTTAAGGTTTAGGATTTCGTGGTTTGGGTTTAGGGTTTGGGGTTTGGTGAGTTAGGGTTTAGGGTTTAGGGTTTGTGAGTTAGGAATTAGGGTTTGTGAGTTAGGGTTAGGGTTTAGGGTTTGTGAGTTAGGGTTTAGGGTTTGGTGGTTTAGATTTAGGGTTTGGGGGGTAGGGTTTAGGGTTTAGGGTTTAAGGTTTGGGAGTTAGGGTTTAGGGTTCAAGGTTTGAGGGTTAGGGTTTAGGGTTCAAGGTGTGGGGATTAGGGTTTAGGGTTTAGAGTTTGGTGGTTTGGGTTTAGGGTTTAGGGGGTAGGGTTTAGGGTTTAGGGTTTGGGGGTTAGGGTTTAGGATTTAGGGTTTAGGGTTTAAGGTTTGGGGTAGGGTTTAGGGGGTTTAGGATTTAGGGTTTAGGGTTTAAGGTTTGGGAGTTAGGGTTTAGGGTTTGGGTTTAGGGTTTGGGGCTAGGGTTTAGGGTTTAGGGTTTAGGGTTTGGGAGTTAGGGTTTAGGGTTTAGGGTTTAGGGTTGTTATTGGTTAGGGTTGAGGGTGTAGAGAGTCAAGATTAACATTTACGGTTTAGGGATTAGGGATTATGAGTTAAGGTTTAGGGATTAGGGTTTACGAGTTTAGGTTTAGGTATTAGGGTTTAGGGTTTAAGGGTTAGGGTTTAGGAATTAGAGTTTTGGGATTAGGATTTAGGGATTAGGGATTAGGGGTTGGGGTTTACGGATTAGGATTTAGGGGTTTAGGATTTAGGTTTAGGAATTAGGGTTTAGGATCCAGGGCTTAGGGTTTAAGGGTTTAGGAATTAGGGATTAGGGTATAGAATTTAGGGTTTAGAGATTAGGGGTTAGGGTTTGGGTTTTAGGAATTAGGGTTTATGGTTTCAAGGGTCGAATTAGGGTTTAGGGTTTGGGGGTTAGGATTTAGGGTGCTTGGTTTAGGGTTTGATTAAATTTTTAAACAAGATCTAGATTTTTAAATCATTAATAAAGTAGATTATTGAGAAGAGACTAATGTTCTTTATAATGGTTGTTACAGCTTGTTTGTAAAGGAAACTCACAAAGGAGATGGCTACAAAATTTATCCCGGGGATGGAGGTCATTCTATGTTGCAAAAGAGAAGTTGCATTTGCTACAATCCATGAAAGTGATCCAAATTCTATTTGTCACTTTAGAAGACTTGGCGAAGATAAGGTGGCGGTTATCGTATCAAGGATTCTTAGTGCACATGTTGAGCTAAAGCATAAGTGTGGGGATATGGAAATCCTTGGAGATGTTATGCCCTATAATACTTCCAACAAAGCATTTATTGCATGGGACAGAGATGAGACTTATCCAACACATGTCATCAGGAATACAAAGTGCATATCTTTGGATTTTAGAGTGGGAGATATTTTACAAATGTTATCATTTGCAAATAAGAATGTAGCAGAAGGTCAAGTCTTGGGATTTGAACAAGTGAAACACTGGACATTTGCACAGATGAGAATTCAAAAAGTTACTGATGATGGTATGGATGATAACTCAATGTCATTGGATGGTCCCTACTATGAGGTAGGTAAGGATTTGAGATGGAGCATGCAATTTTTAAAGATTGGAAAGACTCGGCATGTGGTTTTTAATGATAAACATAATGTATACTACAACATCAAAGAATTGAAAGAATATGCCAATGTATCAAGCTCTATTCCTTCAAAGATGGATGATTCCAATGCACTCAACTATAGCACTGACGTCTTATCAGAAGTTGATGAGTTCATTGGTACCAAGAAAGAAAAATATTTCACAAGTGATGCCTTATCCAGGATGGATGAGTTCATGCACATTGAGAAGTTGGGCAAAGATGTCAAAAGTGATATATTTTCAAGCATGAATGGCTTCATGGATACTGATAAAGTTCTTGGAGTCAAACCAAGTAACTATGGAATTATGGAAATCATGCATGATAGGATAATGAGTGATGTTCTCTCTAGAGTAGAGGAGTTTCAAGACTATGGATTCATGAAATCCATAGAAAGTGCATCAATGAGTGATGTTCTCTCAGGAATAGATGAGTTTGAAGATCATTCTAGACACTCTATCACCACTGACTATGGAGTTATGAAATCCATAGAAAGTGCATCAATGAGTGATGTTCTCTCAGGAATAGATGAGTTTGAAGATCATTTGGGACACTCTAATGCCATTGTGACAAGTGGTTCTACGATTGTATCAAAAGTAGGGATGAGATCAACAAAGGACTATTCGGTATTTGACTTTGATTGTGAAATAGTAAATGTTACAAATGGTTTGACGAATGTATCAAAAGCAAGGATGACATCAACAAAGGAATATTCAGTATTTGACTGTCAGAGTGATAAGATCAAGGATGCAACATCTCATGAAAACAACGTGACGAATAAATCTTACAAGGAGAACTACACAAATCCAAATAAGAATGTACAGAAGGTCCCAAAACGGACATACAGATGCATGAAAAGACAACGAGTCTAGGCAGATCCAGAAAAGCAACCAAAGAGAATAAGAGTAATGAATGAAGATGTTATGCTAAAAGTAATGCGATCTACATGCTGTAAGCATACATGTATGCGATCCATTAACTTACATGACATCAAGGGTTGTAGAGAACATGTCTGGCAAAGGAAAGGAAGCAGAAGAAATGAATACCTACTCACGAGATTGTCTTGCTTTCTTGTAAATGATAAGAGAAGGCGAAGTTCAGGACAGCAAATAAGGCCTCTTATAAATGGAAAAAGTATATGCAATAATGCATATCGCATTATTACAGGATTATCACATGGCACATATTGGAATTGGGCTAATAAAGCAAAGTATGGAGTTAAATTTAACATTCATGGAAACATAGGAAGGCCCAAAACAAGAGCCTCAACGGTTGCGACAACAACAATTTTGAAAGATTACATTTATGAAAATGCTTTACTGCAACCCCACCTATCAGAAATGCATCTTTCGATAGGTTTGATAAAAAAAGAAGTATTTAACTCTATTGGAGAAACACAAAGGCAAAGAGGGCATGCATCGGCATCTTTTCATACTTTGTATACTCTTTGGAAAAAAAGCTTTGGACATGTTAAAATCCCAAAGAGGCAAAAAATGTCAAAATGCAACGACTGTGATGATCTAAAGCGAGCACTTGAGAGTGCAACATCTCCAGAACAAAAAGAAGCTTACAAAAAAAAGAGAGAATTTCATCATGGACTTGTTCGACATTCTAGAATAAAATATGCATTTTGGAAGGGGTGTGATTTTTTGGTGAGCTTTTTGTCATGAGCTTTTTTTCAATTTTCATGAATATTGCGAGCTTTTCATTCACCTGAGAGAGAGAGAGGGGGGGGGGGAGTTCATGGAGTCGGGTGGGTTGAAAGTTTGGGTTGTGGTTGTAGTTAAGAGGAGAGAGGGGGGGGAGGGGAGATAAAGGAAAGGGGGAGGGACGGGCGCATGGGTAAGGTGGCATGGAGAAGGGAGGGGAGGGGAGTTGGAACATATATTCGTTATCATAGTGGAGAACGTAGAGGGGGAACTTATAAGGTATGCAAAGAGGAGTGCAAGGAGGAGAGAGAGGATGAGGAATGTGAAAGTTATGTTCATCTACTAAATGTAAAGGGGAAGGGAGAGCATGTGGGAAATTTGTTTATTTTCAAAGTGTATAATTTGACAGATTTGACCTCATATTTGGATTCCTCGTCGAATTCCGGTCATTTTGAGTACCAACATGACCATATTCTGATAAAAATTGGAAAAATTGTGTTTTTGTCATGAATTCATTTTGACCTGTTTTGGGCATATTTTGAGTCTGAGTCTGCGCTAGCGCAGACTCAAAATACGCCCAAAACAGGCCAAAATGACAAAAATACCATTTTTTCAATTTTTATCGAAATATGGTCATGTTGGTACTCAAAATGACCGGAATTCGTCGAGGAATCCAAAATATGAGGTCAAAAGTTTCAAATTATACACTTAAAATGTACATATCTCCCATAGTTCCTCCCTTCTACTTTGAATATGGACATATCTTCCATAATTTTTTGCCTCCTACTTCCAGTCATATCCGCCCCCCCCTTGTGCATAGTATACACTCTTCCACCCCTCCCACATGCTATGAAAATGAACATATCCTATATTCTCTCCCCCTCTTTCTAACCTCCCCATCTTTCTTATAACAAAAACATGTATGCATTTCTAAAAAAAGCTCGCAAAAACAAAGGAAATGGTAAAAAAGCTCACATTAAAAAGCTCGCCAAAAGATTTTCCCCTTTTGGAAGGAGCAAGCTATTTCTCACCCAAATGAGTACATGTGCGTTATTGTAGATGGTATGGATCAAAATACAACAACATTACCTCGATTCGTTAACACTCCACCTAAGCTACAAGGCAAATACTTTTTAAAGACACATCTATGTGGAGTGTTAGTGCACGAATTTACGTTTTTTGCAGACATATGGATTGATTCCTTGCATCTACATGATAGCAATCAAGTTGTAACATCCGTTATGAAGGCAATTCACAATGTACATGCAGAAAAAGGTCGCCTACTAGCAATTTTGAGAGTACAAGCAGACAATTGCATATGAGAGAATAAGAATGTACTCTTCTTTGCATTTTGCTCAATGCTAATCACTCATAGAATCTTCAATGAGATTGAAGTTGGGTTTTTGTTGGTTGGGCACACACATGAGGATATCGATCAGGTATTTAGCACAGTTTCAAGAGAACTAAAACACAAGGACATGGAGACAATGGATGACTTGATAAGAAAATGTGGGAGGCAAGTTGGTGGCCATAAGGAAGGAACAATATGCTCAATGGTTGAGAGGATGTATGATTGGAAGAGCTTTATTCTACCTTTCATACAAAAAGGTGGTGATGCCCTGATAGGTCATAGCGCTCCACACTACTTTTACTTTTTCTTAAAGGATGAAAATCCCGAGCAAAGAAATTCATCCAACATGGGCTCCTATAAAAGAATTCAGCGAGAAATCCAAAGGTGAAATAGAAGGCTTAAAAGCTTTTATTGCATACAAAGAGGAAATGCTCTGGAGATTTCCTGATTGGAAGCCCTCTTGGAAGGAACACACTACTGTTATAATTAGCAAGACCTAGCAATTGATAAAGGACCCTGCAAAAATGCGAGAAGATGATATTAAGGCAGAACGGCCTTTATTTTGGCCAAATGTTGGTAATGACTTGCGTCCAGCATATGTGGTCTCTTTGAAAATGAGTTTGAGTCGTTGCTCCCACGTCCATATTATGGACCCAAGAAGAGAGAGTTTATGCCACAAATAGACATAGACGTCCATTGTTTTGTTGTAGTTCGACCATCGGATGATGAACATGAGAACGTGAAGTTTTGGGTTGTGAAAGTAGTTGACGTGAGCATGGATGACCGGGGGAGAGCTACAACATTTACAACGGTATGGTATGAGCCAAGGGGCAGGAAGGAGAACCAAGATAATAGTACATTGTATAGTAGTTGTCTGAAAAAGGAATGGGTCCCAAACCATGAAGCAATTTCAAGACTTTCCATAGAGACAGTCATAGTATCCTGGAAATCAAGGTCAAAGAAAACAAAGAAGCACATGGGGTATGATGTAGAAGACAAAATAAAATTACCGCAACCAATTATTACGCACATTACAGAGTTCATAAAGATGCTCGCCCGGGAGGAAGTAGAAGGAGATAGCGCAAATGAAGAATACCCATGATAACACCATTCAAATATCGAGAAAGAGTGAAGGTGGTGGTGGTAGTCAGATGAGAGTGAATGAAGATGGCACCCAAGTGACAAGTGATGACAGAAAGGACATTCTGAACAAGCAAATGTTTGGATCGCTCATTTTTGTGATCATGATAGAAAAGGACATTCAAACAAGCAAATGTTTGGATCGCCCATTTGTACTAAACTCATTGTAAAGGAAAAATTAAATTATTGAAAAGGCCACATGAGATCCTTTGTACAAAGACTCATCCAGAGCAATATTTGTTGTAAAACTTATGACATGATAATGTAAAATTGCAAGCATAGCTATTGCTATTTTTTGGAGTACAAAAGAGGCTTCCATCATGTCTCATGTCTATATAAACCTTTTAATTTCTTGAATATTCAAGAGTGTTATAGTTTTCTGCATTGAAAGTAAAAAGAGTCTTACAGGTCTCTTATGTATACATTTTTAAAATGTTGTGAATCCTCAATAGCATGGTTTTTCATGGATTTAAACTAATAGCTTGGATTTTTTATTTTAAGAATATGATTCTTATAAACAAGAAATACAAATTTAGGATTTAATAGTAGTTTTTGCATTATTTGCACAACATTGTAGAAAGATATTTTGAAATGTATTATGTGAAAATGATAGTGCCAGAAAGTAAACTTTTGATTCTCGAATGACAGTTTCATAAAGTAAACTTTTCATTTGGGAAGGATTTTAAGGAATAGTCCAAAAGTAGACATATGAGTCCAAAATTAATGAAATAAGTGTTAAATGTAGAAGACCACTGACAACCTAATCCCGCGTGCTCCCTTCCAACATGTGGTACGGGAGATAGCACAAGGATACAAGGACAACGTGCGACTCAAAGTACAGGAGCTATGGGGGTGCTCTAGGAGGCTATGGAGCAAGTGACCACCACTCTGCTCGAGGATGCCAACTTGTGTGCCATCCATTCAAAGCGTGTCACGGTCATGGACAAGGACATGGCTCTGGCCAAGCGGGGACGGAGTGACCCAAGTTTGAAGCCCTAGATTCTCTTGCAGCCCACTCTTAGGACTTAGACCACCCCCTGCCCTTGAAGGCACTATCTTGTATCTAAGGCCCAAAGGCCGATCTTTTTTAATAAAATATATCGACATTCTCTACACTATCGCATTGTTGTGTATTTTCCATTTCTATGACTGTAGTAACTGATCATTTTAATGTAAGTTTTGAATTATGTCAACTCTTGAAGGCTTTTCACCATCGCGCAGAAGGGAAAAGTGTCTGGCACATTGCCAGGACCCCAAAACCTGCCACGGTGCAAATTTGGGCATTCTGGTCGGGAAAAGTGTCCAGCACATCACTAGGACCCCAAAACCTACCACGGTGCAAATTTGGGCATTCAAGACCTTCGCACCATGGCAGGTTTTGGGAACCTGGCGACGTGCTGGACTCTTTTCCCTTCTACGCGATGGTGAAAAGCCTTCAGGATAAATGACAGAAATGAACTTTCGATACCTAGAATTGGTGAAAATAATACTAAATTGGCTAGAAATGTATTAAATTAACACAATTAAAATGATGGAGAAAATATATCATCAATGACTTAAACAAAATACAATGGAATTCATGACGAGCAATGATAACTTAAAACAAATAATAAAGACATGTAATCATGTATCCATTTAAATATATGTTTATATATACAAAAGGTCTCACAGGCTATCTTTCTTCTTGGCCAGTTCAAGTACATCGAGAATAGGGGTCTTTGAATCCCCTATTGGATTCCTAGACATAAATCTAGCCATAATAGCACTAACATCTTCCTCTCCTACTGCCAAAGACATAGCCGTTGCCGTCAATGCCCTGCCATGAATGTTCGATCCAAAGCATTGACAATAGCCAGGCGATGTACCAAAATGACTTTGTCGGCATTCCGAGTAATGTTGGAGTATCCGATAGCGTGTGACAGTACCTTGCACTTCAACAGCTCTGAAGGACCTCGAGGAGAAAATTTGTTTTGAAAGACCACGATATGCTCTATGACTTTGCCAAGGTAATGGGCCAAAGAATGATCTCACCCAAATGTGCTGAGAACAAATTTACCCCATTGAGATAAGAATTCATCAAGCTCAAACGCATCCTGCAACAATTCAACAAACATTAGAAGACCAACAAAACAAATTATACTGAAAGAACATCAAAATAAAAAATATTGTTCAAACTTACCACCGCTTCTATCCCTTCCTCATTTGCAATGTCGATGGAACCAGGTGTTGTGTGATGTTCCATTTGGGAGGTGGGCGCTTTCTCTTGACCTATGTTGGAGGTGGAAGCTTCTGCATGAGAGGGTTGTGCATCGTATATGGACATGTGCATCCCTCATTGAGACCAGTGTTGTCAAGAGAAAGTCTTCTATTGTCTGGTCTTCGGTACCTAAAACCCCAGGATCTTTGACACTTGTGTCAACATTGAACCCCGATAGGACTCTGAGTGTCTCATCCTCTCGTAGTCCAAAAAGAATCTCTATGTCATGGAGGAATACGTACTCTTCTCCATCGATGATGAGGGGGGACAAGGACCATAATTCTGAGTCTGGGTCAGTGGTCTTCGATGTAGATTCTTGCTCTACTGGGGGCTCTTGAAGTAGGCTCAATGCTTGAGCTACTTCCATATCCTCTGTTGGATCATCAAGACTCTCTATTATGTAGATGTCCGAGACTAGTCTAGGGATGACCAGATCAGTAGTTCTACTAGAGGGGGTGCTAGACGATGAGGCTTCTTCCTCTAAATTTCCTTCTTGAATAAGGAAGATGAATGTCATCTCCCATGAAAGGAATTTGGTGCCTGTATTTCCTGTGATCCCCGTGTCTAGGATGTCTTGGACTTCGACTATCCTAAACCCTTCGTCTATAACGTTGTGACAAAAGTGGGCCAAGCGCTTTACAAACTTGGGTTCCTCTACGAACAGATACTTTATGTAATCTATGGGAACCCATCTCTTTGAAAAGTGGTCAAGTGTATAGGCAAAATTTGAGAAATTATCTTGCATGTAAAGGATGAGATCTGAGAAGTCATCCTCGGCTCGCATATATACGCCTAGGACATCTAAAGTCCTATCAAACACTAAAAATAGCTCTTCCTCATGATCTACAAATGCAATTTGTGAGATGAAGTCATGGAACGTAGTTCTAGCTGAATCCATGGCAAATAGCAGTTGATGGAGGGAGTAACTTTTGAGGACGGGAGTTTCTATGGCTCTCTAAATGTGAAAGTGAGAATGTGATGTAAAAAGGGCTCTTACCCCTTAATATATATCAAAACCATAAAAATTAAAATTATTAATCATAAAATCCCCAAATTTTTTGAAAAACATTTACCATGAATTGAAAGGAGAAAACATTAAAAGAAAATAACATTTTAATATAATTGTCCATCATCTTCTAAAGCAATAACTAGGATTGGACAAACAAAAAATTAAATGTTGCACTAGTCAAACACATTGTTAGCAATCTTCAAAGTCACAAGAGGAATGAGATTGGCACTATACATGCACTTCTCCACACGGCGGCTAATCTTACCACCATTTAAGGTAAAGTAGAAGGACTCTGACATGCCGTCCTCCATGACCAATAGGTATTCTCGCACATCCCTTAGTGTCCATTGTGATGTGACATTCACATTCTTGACATCTCCCTCTTCAACATCAATAGACAAACTTACCCCCGCATTTTCTTCATCATTAGAGTCTAGGGGAAGCCACCGACCATTTGTTTTCTTCCAGCGCCTCTGTACTGAAAAGCTAAATACAACATTTGGCGTGACAAATGGTATCTAATAACCACATTGTCTTTACATGCGTGACATTGAAACACATCACCCTTTTGGTCTCTTCACCTGGTTCCCCAATTCATCCCAAGTAAGTCTTCAAGGGCATTTTCATCTACACGCTTGTAGGACCACATAGTTTTTGTTCTATGCATATGTATATTCTGAAATAAAGAAGGAAAAATGTGCAGAGGCATAAACCAAGATAACCTTGCCCATTTGGATCCAAATGTAAACTTCATGGCCATGCCCAAATCCTTTGCAATCTTGTCCTTGTACGATTACAATGTCCTCGAGTCCACATTGCTGCAATCCATGTCTTGAAGTTGTGGTGGTGCAATGGTTTGCAGACAGCCATAGCTTGATGATGTTGTTGGAGTGATGTATGTTGCATTATACCAATACAAATTCTTCATTTGGAAGGAGGCCAACTTCTCCCCGGCATGCATTTGCTTACCTAAATCCTCATGAATCGCAGTGAACTTGCCTATGAATGATTCAACTAGTTCCCACTCCTCAAAGTCCAAAGGGAAAACATCTACCACCATAAATAAGAGCTCTTAAAAACCAAACACAAAATTTCCAAATGGACTCATTACACTTACAGGTGAAAAAGGTACATAGATAGAAAGGCTCATAGTGTGATGGTATCCTAGATTGATTGAATGATGGAGGAAGCCACATATCTTTTCCCATGTAAACATGTTGCACTTTTGCAACCCATCCTTTGTTCCCAAACTTGAACTTCAAGATGCGCCCCTTCCACTCATGCAAGATGTCACCTCTCTTGCTCTTAGGAAGCTTATGTGGACCTTTGGCCGATCCTTTCATCACTATCTAGTCATTTAAGCTATAGATGCAAGGAGTCCACTCATCCAATGCATTTCTGGTGTTATGGAAGACACAAGAGGTCACAACATTGCATGGTCTTGTAGCCTTGCTCCTCACCATGCTTGCAGATGTTGCAATAGCAAGAATGGGACTCCTACATAGGGCAATGCAGCTCCAATAGAGGGACAAAACAGGGAGAAGGAGAGGGACATAGCAGCAGCAACAACAAAGGCACAGGAGAGGGACAGAGCAGCTCCAACAAAGACACAAAATAAGGAGAAGGAGAGGGATAGAGCAATAGCAATAGAGGCACGGGAGAGGGAGAAGGAGAGGGATAGAGCAGCTCCAACAGAGGTACAGGAGAGGGAGAGGGGAGAGAGAGAGAGAGAGAGAGAGAGAGATAGAGAGAGAGAGAGAGAGAGAGAGAGAGAGAGAGAGAGAGGAGCTGTAGCAAGCAGGCCAGAGCAGGAGGAGTAGAGAAAGAGGGGAAAGAGGGAAAATGCATGGGATTTGGTTCAAATGGAGTGATTTGGCAGGCTGGACCAGAACAGTGGGGGGAAGAGGCCCTAGAAAGAGGGAGGGGAGAGGAAAAATTTGCCAGAAGGGCCTACCATCCCATTGAAGGTAGTTTTGGGCTCATATGGGGGAGATGCACCTGGTAGGAGGGTCAAACATGGGTCAAGAGGGGGTAGGGATGGTTTGGGTGGTCCCTAGTGTAAGGGGAGCAACCAATAGGGGCTCTCTATAGGCTTGCCCACCCTCCACCTCAACATACCATTGCCCCACACCTTCTAGCACTCTCATTGGTACACCTCAAATCACTCTCTAATCCCTTGAAATTAGAAACATTTATTGGAGGCCCTTTTGAGACCCCAATTCTCCCCTAATGTATGCATGCCAACCAACCACTATCAAACAAAGAAGAGGTTATAACTACAAGCCCTTGATGCACATGATAGTCCAATAGAATATGCCAAAAGGGAGTGGGTCCCAGTTTATTTTGCAGTTGGTTTGAATGGCCCGACAAAATCTAAACCCCATTTCTGGAATGCTTCAAGTGGCAAGATTGGGTTCAAATCAATAGAGAATTGGAGGGCTCAAGAGAGTAAAGGGAAGAAGCCATGGTTTCCATTGACAAGAGGTTATCTGGCAAGGCTTTTGTCTTCCAGGTAGAATGTTGCATTTGTATTGATGCTTACATCTTTATCACTCCTTTGCTTTCTCTAATTGGAACTTATGTATGTAGGTTGAGTACAATACAAAGCTTAAAAAAGCAATGGACAAAATATCTACAAAGCTACCTCTAGATCAAAGGGGAGAGGCAGAAGGAAAGCTATGTACCATAATTCAAAAGAGAATTGTTGATAGGATGGGAAAGGTGTGAATTTAATTTTCTATACTTTGTTGCATTTATTTTGAAGTTATGTGACTAACATGTCATCTTTTGATAGGTGTTGAATTGTATAGATCTTGGTCTTGGAGAGGCTTGGTTGGAAAAGTTGTTTGCCTTATGCTTTGATGGTTGGACTCTTGCGTGACATTGGAGAAGCTCCAACTCATTGCAAAGTCTAATTTGAGATTAGAAAAAAAAAATATTTTCCTTTCTTTGTTAGAAGCCACTAAAGGTCTATGGGAGACATGTACTTCATGCCTGTGGGTGACCTTGAGTACAGAGGGTGTGTTTCTTCTACCAATACAAATCTTCTTTCATGGTGTTTGTTTGTTTCTTGCCAATGGCATGACTCTTATTTTTTAATTATAAAATTGCATCAACTTTTGCTGTTTAGGTGGATTAGTAGAGAGATATTTTTGGAGAAGGTGGAGAGACAGTCATTGAAAGTGCTTGAAGATTTGAGGGTGATCACAACAATGGGCATGCCTTTGGATACCCCTAAGGATTACACATTGCAGCAATACATGGCGGATATAAAATTGGAGGGGAGAAAACATATGTTTGTGGTGCTAAGATCAAAGGAAACAAAGATGGAGAGCAAGGGTGGAAAAAAAGGAGATGGACTATCTGAGTTGAACATGGCTGCCCATAGGGTGGTTTATAGGTATGTTGTCAATTCATTCGAAGGTTCATTTTTCATTTGTCTATATTTGTGCTATTGATTCATGTAATTACACAATCGTTGATGGTTGTTCCACTTGATTTCTTGACCTTTTGATGGTTTGGGACATCCAATTTTTTTTTGTTTCTTGGTTGATAGATATCTCTCCCACTTGGCAATAGAGAAAAAGATCTCTGACATTCCAAATTTTTGCAAGAGTTGGGTGGAGATTGGTCATGCTGCATGCATGTATCCACTTGGCATGCATTGTCTCTCTCAATGGGAATTAGCACATTGTCCCTGGTGGATAGATTTCCCTAAAGGACAAGTACTGGTGTGGGAAAGAGACTTGTACAATACTTATGCTTCACAAAAAGCCAATGAAGCAAGCAAGGACAAAGTGGAGGGAAGCTCAAGGAGAGATAAGAAAGAGAAAGAGAAACAAGAACATCCTACAAAAAAAGGTAAGGAAGATACAATATGATTGTTTGTTGATGTTGTCTTCAATTCGTTTTGACATTGCATTAATAAGTTTATGATTTTTCTCTTTCTAGATGAGGGACCATCTAGTCCTATGCGACATGAAATGGATCACATAGAGAGTGCAGGTAAGGGTGTTCATGTGTTCTACATATGTAGTTGTTCCTTTAACACTAGTTTTACTTGTAATTGATTTGCTTTTGCATATAGGTGGAGAATCAATCTTGGGACTTGTGAAGCAACACGTGTTCCATCGATCACAGTCACCTGAGATTTCCTTGGCCCATGGCATCACACCTTTGTTTGCTTGTACAGTTGGAGATTACATTGCAATGGGCAAAGACTTTGCTGACTCTAAAAGAAATGATAAGTATGCTATTTGCATGAGTTTTTTATTATAGTGGCTAGTCGAGATCAAGACTACAAGAGGATGGGTAAGAAGGTGAAGTGGGCTTCAGATTTTATATTGCTCGATTTTCCATCTGGCTATCCACTTGATGAGAGAGGATCCACTCCTACTTGGAATGTCTTGCTCGAGGACCATGTACAGCATGGGCTTGCAGTTGCATCAGCTTGATAGTGGTTGGTTGGCATGCATATGTCCTTTGGCAGGTAAGGCACAATACCACAATTGACATTTCACATTTTGTGTTTCCATTCTACTAGCTTTAAATAAAATCAATTGCTTGCAGGAAAATGTATTGGTTGGATGGAACGGTTTGCATATGTCCAGGGCTTGGAGGTTGTCAGACATGTGATCATTCATGACAAGCTTCCATATGGATTTTGTAGAGAACATGATAAAAGTGTTAAGGTAAGCTACTATTCCATGCATTCTATGTTTGCATTCCATGATAAAAGTGTCTTTGACAAATGTCTCCTTGTTAGTCCTATGCATGCTATTTTGGAAGGATAATTCCTATGCATGCTGTGTTTGCCATCTTTCATGCTATAATGCTTTCTAGTTGAAGTCAATATACTATACATGTTTTTCTCCATGTGGTTTCTAGATGCAATCTTCAGTATTAGCTCTAATACATAGAGCAAAGAAGAATCCAATAGTTTTTTGGGAGGAGAGCTTTCCACTTTTCGAACAGCTTTTGATTGATCCACGTGAAGATGTCTGGACTCATTACATACCGCCCTCTACAAGGACAATCATGCCAATGTCTTCTCAACTAGCACGAGGTGGACTAGAGAGGAGTAGTTTTTTTGTAGGTTGCATTATGTCTCTTCTCTGTGTTCCTAGAGGGCTGGTTCTAGAGATGGGTTGTGGTACAGCCCCTCTTATGCGTGCTTGTCAGGCCATTGGCAGGCCTTGTTTTTCATTTGATTCAGACAATGGTATTGTGGCTAGCATTGTTGAGCCACTTGTGGCAAATCATTCTGGAAAATGGATCAGGTTAGAGCATGATGGAGAGGGGGAAGAAGAGAGAGTGGAACCTGTCACAAACCCCTTTGATGAGTAGTATGCTACTAGCCCTGAGTTTTTTTGTTATATATTTTGAATGCTAAAATTGAGGACTTTGAAAGTGTTATTTAGCATCTTTATAATATGGTAGATAGTGAACATTTACAGGTGCCTTTGAATGAAGAAAGTACAAATTTTGATGCTTTGGATAGTGTTTGTAAGGCCTTGATCTAGCAATTGATTTTTTCTGCTTTTTGTTGGTAGCGAATTGTCTTTTGTATAACACATAAGGATGGCAAGTTCTTCTTATTGGAAATTATTTTCATTGTTCCACTTTGACTTACTTTCCTTTGAAATGTATGTTTTGTTGTAGTTTGTTGCCATGCTATGTAGAAAAAATGGCAAGATTCATGACAACCGACAAGAGATATGATGAGTGCCAATTAAATAAACCACATGCGCGCAACTACTTTCTTGATGATGAATGTCAGGGGGATTAGAACATGGTTTAAAACATCATTTTGTTCATAGACTGATAATTATTGTGGTGAACCATGGACACATTTGGAAAGTTTTGGTCTAGTGCATTTTGCGGGTGAAGTGGTATTTCAACAGTCATTTATGTTATGAGTTCGGTAATTAGTTTATGCTCTTCAAGTGAAAGATAGGGTGGATTGTAAGTTTGAATATTGGTATGCTTATTATGACAACATCTTGCTATAGTAAGTTCGGTTTCAAATTTGTTCTCATCGGAGGAATTGTGAAAAACTCGCTCGCCTCATTGGGCCCGCTCGCTTTTTCTCGCTCGCTCTATTGACTACCTCGACTCCATGGGATGGACCACCTGATAGAGCACCTTATCTTTTCCCAATTTATACATAACGCCATCAACAATAGTATAGGGACAAGCCTTCCTTACAATCTCTGCTTCTGTTGTGGAGTTAACCCTTGAGGAAACATGCCTTCTTCCACATATTGTTGAACATAAATTGTAGTTCTAGCCATCCATTGTCTACCAAAGAAACCACCCCCCAGTCTTGTACTACAATGGCTTGAGTATCTAACTCATTTGCCCTTTGATTTTCTTTTCTATTTATATCAACAAACCTGCAAAAATCAAACTGACTACATAGTCCCATAGCCTTCTGATTAAGCTCCTTCAAATGAGTACTTATTGTCTTGTAATGCACTTGCATTTGCTTTATAATAAGTTGAGAATCTCCTCTTACTTCCAATTCTTTAACTTGACTTTGAATACAACACTCCAAACCAAGAATCAAAGCATTATACTCAGCTGCATTATTAGTTGTGATACCTGGAAGCTCTTGTCCTCTTGCCCATACTTCTTGACCTTCAAAATTCATCAAGACCATTACCTCAGCCCCTTGTTGGCATGAAGGACTGAAAGCCCCATAAAAGTACAAAACAAAAGCTATTGGTGGTGTCTCCCTTTCATCTTTAATGTTCTCCTTACATTTCTTTTCTTCTCCTAGATCCTCCGGTCTTGTGAGCAAATCTGCCATAGTGGACCTAGTGGTATTTTTAGTGGACAAAAGAGAAAGAGAACTATTGAAGCTCTCACAACCATTTTGCAAATCTCCCCCTAGGATTAGTCTTGCAAACTAAATATGCTAATACAGATTGAGAGGCGAGGAAGAAAATTTGTCGAGGCAATAAATAGGAGTGAAACTTTTTGTCTGAAAACACCAAAGACAGAGCTTGCTGCTCCATTTCTTCATACCTTGTTTCCACCTCTGTAAGCTATCGGCTGGCATAATAGATGGGTTGCATTCTACCTACCTCTCCTTTTTGTAGCAATACATCACCAACTGAATGCAAAGATACGCTTAGATTTACATAAAAGTCTTGAGACCAATCATGGAGCTTCAATATTGGGCCCTTACTCATGGCCCACTTAAGTTGCTAAAAAGACTCTTGTTTCTCCACACCCCATGGAAAGAAACTCATTTTCTTGTCAACAAGTTCATGGTATGCCTTATCTCTATGAAATCATCACAAAAGTGTTGATAATACTTCTTCTTTTCTAGAATTATGCAAACACCAATCACATTGTCAGGATTTGGTAATGCCATGATTGCTTGAACCTTGTCAGGATCCATTTGCAAGCCTTCTTCAAGCACAATATGCCCCAACAAGACTACTTTTGATTGAGCCAAATGACACTTGTTAGGATTTAGACACCCTTTTGCTTCATCAATCCTAGCTAAGGCCATCTTTAACTTCTCCATGTGATCTATGCACCGAGAATAAATGTAGAAATCATCCAAAAACACACTCATGAACTTTCCCAAGTAAGGCTCAAGTACTTGGCTGAAGGACCTTTGAAATGTAGTTGGTGCATTGTTCAACCCAAAAGGCATCACTCTATAAGCAAAAACTCCCCAAGGTGTGGCAAAATTTGATGTCTTCTTTTGATCTTCCTCCCAAATAGAATGGCAAAGAAAAATTATCCCTTTTAGTGCATGCATTCAAAGGATGAAAGTCCACACAAACCTACCACTTATTTCCTTTCTTTGGTGTGACAACAACTACAGGAGATATCCATTCTGAATCATCAACAAGAAAGATAAATCTAGCCTCAAGTAGTTGTGTTACATCTTTATTTAGTGCCTTAGCTTGGATCACCCCCAATTGCCTTAAGTGTTGCACAATTGGCTTGCTTTCTGTCTTTAACTCAATCTTGTGCCCCACAAGAGAGACTAGTTGAACCTGTGAATAGCTTGTCCCAAAGAGATATGGGAAATCATCTAGCATATCCAAGTATTGGAGCTTCTCACTACCTGATAGAGAATCACCAAGAAGCTCTTCATTGCATTGGCATTGTTTAGTGTGCTCCACATCCTCCACATGAAGTGTCTCTACAGGATTTTCTTGTACCACCATCTTGTTTCCTCTTGACTTTTCCTGATCAGCACTAAGACAAAGACCAAAGGCCACTCCTTCCACCTCACCCTCTGAGTTGGACTCCTCGGAGCTATACCATGTCTCTTCTTCTTCATCGGTTAATTCAGAGCTTGAACTATCTGATGTTGAAGACTCCTTGACAACTTCCTTTTTGTGGCTTCTGATGTTGTAGTGCACCTTCTTATCATTTCCCTGCAAAATCAATTCTCCAGTATCCCACTTTTGAATAGCCTTCACCTTGCATAGCCAAGGCCTTCCCGAAATCAATGGATAGGCATGTGCATCTGGCTTGGTAGGGATCACCTGAAAAGTAGTCAGCACATAAATTCCACATACATCCACTTCTAGATTCTTCACAACTCCCAAGGTCTTTATCCTAGTGTTGTCATCCAATTTGATGCAATAAAGAGAGGTAGTAGTAGAGTATTTTAAATCAGCATCTATCATGGTCTTCTCACTCATGACACTAATCGATGCACCTTCATCAATGTAAACATTAAAAATCACTTGACTATCAATGATCACATCAACCATAGGCACATCATCCCCAACACCTATATATACCTTTTGAACAACAAGAATGGCACTTTTCTTCTTTTTCTTCTTTGACACCCTTGTGCTTGCTAGCTTTCCCCATTCTTTTCGTTGTTTTGGAGACAAAGCAAGTAACTGACCAAAGGTGATATGAGCTTCCTTTTCTTTAAGGTCGGATAACAAGTCATAACTTCCAATGCCTTGTCCTAAAGGAAAGTCCAACTTGCTAATTCTCCTTCTAGATGCCTTCTTTTTCTTACTACCGCGTTCCTCTTCCTGATGTTCCTCATTTACTTCTTCCTTGCTTTCTTCTTCTTCTTTTGATTTACCATGCACCCATTTAGCCATCATTACTGCTCTTTCCTCATCTCCTGAAGAAGCTTCTATCAAGGATACTTGTTTTTCTTCTTTCTTTCTCAATCTAGGACACTTAGGGCGATAGTGACCTTTTTCATTACATTCATAGCAAGTGACCCCATTCTTATCTTGAGGCCTATCCTCACTCTTTAGTGCTCTAGGTTGTCATGCATTAACTAAAAGCAATTTTAAATCATCAAACTCTGCCATCAATTGAGAGATATTATGATCTAACTCAAAGGACTTTGATGGGTATGATAAGTTTTACATGATTTAGTCTTATTTATTTAAAGTTCTTGCAGAGTACTATGCCACTTGACACCGTTTGCATGGTTGGGCATTTATTTTTTCTTGTTTTCTATTACATCTCATACATGAGTAGCAAAACAAATGCAGCAGCATGCTCCCGCTGCATGTGTTCAACTAGTAGGGAATAAAAAATAGGGTTTAGGGTTTAGAATACAAAACCCAATAAAATTTTATGATTTAAAACCCAGGTCATCCTGCCACTGCCACCTGCCCCTACCACTCCATTTGTGGGAACAATTAGAGTTAATGTTTTGTAATATAGAAAAATAATATTTTAAAAAATTCATATTTGGGAGGCCAATGAGGCATCAGCAACCATGTGCATCATTTGTATGCAAAAAAACCCCTGCAAGCCCTAAATCTGACATCGTGCAACTAGAGCCTGGATTTAGGGCTTGCAGCAGTTTTTTTGCATACAAATGATGCACATGGTTGCTGATGTCTCAGTGGCCTCTCAAATATGATTTTTTTAACATATTATTTTTCATTTGTGAAATACCCTTATTCTTATTGATTCCTAAAAAAATGATGTTTTATTAATTTATATAATCTTTGGGTTTTGATGTGATATGTTGGTTGTAGGATATCTTATGGGTTGGTGAATATACCAAACACAAGGATGGAAGCAGAGAGTCTTCTGGTGGGGGGATGGCTTCGATCGGCCACTACATCAATAGAGTGGCTCAACACATTTTGGTGTTCCATTGACAATTATTGCTAGATGGAAATATGAATATCATGAAGTTCAAGGTCTTCAGTCAAATGGTGAAGATGAGGCCCATCCGTCCTACTATAGATCGTGTTGTTTTGGTTAGGTGTAGTGTATCTTTATTTTTGTTCTCAGACATAGGATCCAGTCCTCTCCATAGTATCATAGCTATTGCAATCTCCATAGTATCATAGCTATTGCAAGGCTAGTTGGCGTTACAGATCCCCAAGCTATAGATAATGAAATTGTGCAACCCTCTCTACTTCAGCAAGCAAAAAAGGGATCTGAGCCAAGTAGGAAGAAGCATAGACTAGAATAGCTTGTGTGTTCAAGTGGGTGCTCTTTGTAATACTACTCTATGTCAATCAAGAATATCATTTTAAAATTATTTTCTCCTCCTACTACATAACATTGTTTCCTTTTCCATGTTAAGTAAAATTGAGTATTATTTCCTTTTGCATGTTCTATTGAGATTTGATGTTTATTACTTCATTTTACTGTTGTATATGTCATCAAAAAGTATTTCGTAAGTAAATTGAGATTGCATATAAGTAAATTAATAGATTGCAAGTACATTGAAAATAAATTTGAGATTGCACATACAAAGACAATTCAAAAAAAGACATTTTATTATATTGGAAAGAGGCTGATTAAAGACAGATGCCTATAGGCAGAGTACATGAACTCTAACTATCGCCCAAGGTGGAGCATACAACATCCCTAAGTGCCCTTGTGCTTCCTCAGATGGACAACAAACTGCATGTCTTTGGTGGTCACCGTGACCCTTTTCCTATGGATGGCAGGTAGCTAGGTGTCACCTATGAGGTCTACTAGGTAGGCCTTAGCTACATGCTGCATGGCAAGCAAGGCATCTCTAGAAATACATCAAAGAGCCTCCACAACTCTATGCATGTATGACTGGGACATTGATCTATTGTTGAGTTCCTGCATGACCTCGCGTACCACCCTTGTGAAGCTCACCATTGGGATGAGCAGATCGATGGACTTTTGAAACTTTTTTATCTCCCAAAGTGCCATTGTCCCCGGCTTGAATCTATATCACCTCATTGGAGGAGGGCCTCTTCTTGAGGGCCTCTTAAACCTCATTTGCATTTTGCATGGCAAGCAAGGTGTATCTAAAAATATGCCAGGGAGCCTCCACAACTCTGCGCTTGTAAAACCAGGATGTTGAGCTATTGTTGAGGTCTTGCATGACCTTGTGTACCACCCTTGCAAAGCTGGCCATATCGAGATGAGCAGATCAATGGACTTTTGAAAACTTTTGATCTCCCAGGCCACCATCTCCACTTGAATCTATATTGCCTGACTGGAGGAGGATGTTGAGGGCCTCTTTGCCTTATACCAAGAGCTTGAGCACCTCTTCCTCGTTGGCGTGGACCCTGATTGGTTGTTCTTTTCTTAATACTCTGCTCTTTCCATCATTGTTCCTCTTCCTTGTGCTCCTCCTCTGTGCTCTCAGAGTCATCGGCCTCTACATAATGATCTTCTTGTGCCTTCCCGTCCCTCTTGTGCCTTCCTTTATCCCTCTGTCTAGAGGCCTACTCCTTGCTCCCTGTCTGGCTTCTGGATTGGTAGTTCTCCCTTCGATGGGGATCATCGGGGGGAGCACGGCGGTTTCACTAGTAGTAATAAGGAGACATCACCTGTGTACAATAAATATATGAAAATTCCCCTTATCTACCCCCTATTTATGGGACCTTACCTTATAAAATGTACCTTCCATCCCTTATATAACCCCCCTCCCTTACACTCATGTGGTACCATATGATAAACCCTATTGGACCCCCCGGGGGGAGAGGGGGGGGTGCTATCACTCTCTGTCTTTGAGTCTGGAGGTGGGTCCGGTTGTGCCAGTCTCCGTGGTTCCTTGATCTTGGGCCTGGCCATGGGGGATGGAGAGAGTGTGCAAGAGAAAGGGTGAGGGTGCAAGAGATAGGGTGGAAATGTCAGGGGCAAGCGAGAGGTGGTGTGGGAGTGGAGAGCTATTTAAACAATGAAATGAAAATGAGGGCCCATTCTTTTATATAGGGCCCAAAACCCTAATTATATAGGGCCCATTCTTTTATATAGGGCCCAAAAATACTTGTTTTAATAAAAACTCTAAAAAAAGTAAAATTGGTGCAACCTTGAGCTAAATACTTATAATTAACATCCAATAACGAAAAATTTCTCATTTATACTGCAATATGTTGGCTTTACTTCAAATCACATAACTAAAATTAAAAAGAGATTCTAAAAATTATGCATGGGCATCCACATTGGAGGAGTCTACACCATCATTTTCATCTATCTCCACCCATATGTGCCCTTGTCCATGATGGGTTGCATGCCACCTTGGATGATTTTGTCTTGCATTTGATGAGTTATATATTCGTCTTCGATATTTTGCATGAACATCTTGCATTGCATGGTACAACAAGAACTCTTTGAATGCTAGTGTTGCAGCTGCACTTATTTTGATCTGCCTGTACCACAATTGAACCAATTGAACCATTGGGCTTGACTTAGTTCTACCACCCCCGTGTTGGGTCGCTCTATTATATGCACAATGTGCTTGCCACAAGGATTTGTGGAGGAATTGAAATGGGCATTTTTATTTGCCGAATTAAAACATTTTAAACGTTTTTTGACCCCCGAGGAGAAATTTAAACTGGACCTACCACGTTTTTAAACCAGGATCGGGCTAGCTGTCGCCCATTACCATGCAATAAAACCACCCATCGTCGTGTGGTGCCAGGGCTGGTATACCGCTTGGTGTTCACCTATACCGTGTGGGGGATATATACTCCGCACGGTCTCAGCCATGTACTGCATAGGTTTGTGATACATATCGAGTGGTATTATGAACATAACATGTGGTGTAATTTCTTATATATACTTTGCGCTGACCTCATACTATTCACATTCTTGAGAGTCTTTCCAAATCCTAGTGGGTACCCTTTAAGGAGTTGAAAGTATAGCATAGCTTTTGCTGTACATCTATATGTACCAAACTCCAATGATTGCTGCAAGAGAAACAAATAACATGAGGGGATTAGACCAAGAGGGTGTAATCTTAATTTAAACAATTAGGATTTTGTCAATAGAGGGTAGTAGTGGAAAAGGTCAAGGAACATACTGATCTGATCAATATGGGAGGAGAATCATATCAACCACATCAAAATTACAAAAATGAAACCACTCAAAAATGCTTTTGGTTGATGTCTTGTTATCTTTTAGCTTGAAAGATATAGCTGGATCAACTATATGCACAAAGTGCTGAAGGCGCTGGTGGATTTGACTCTTTAAAAAACTACAAAAAATAACTTCACTTAGCTTATGAAAAAGTGAATGCTACAAAGACATAAACACAGTTGACATAGAAAGATGTACTTACTATAGAGCTTCAAGCATGATTGTGCAAGTCACATGTTTTTCTTTTTGTTCTAAAGCCGTGATGCAATCTTCTGTCAAGTCCCAAGTCAGGTCATCATTCACAGTCTGGATGGCTACTTTGATCCTTGGTCCAAGTTGTAGGATGTAGACCTCACGTTTCCTTAGGTGCCAATGACACAGCACATAACTTTTTTTTTCTAGAAAATGCAATTTGAGGCTCTTTTCCATAAAAACACCCTATATCGCGTTTATTAGCAAAATATGCTAGGTGTGCAAGAATTTGATAAAAACACGATTTGGAGCAGTTTTCCTAAAGAAACATGAATATCGCATTTTTTAGCAAAAGGTACTAACCTTATTAGTATGTATCAGCCGGAGAAGAGCTTGATGGGGGATAGCTTGATGTTTGTCAACTTGATGTATCTTGAGTTGTAGGGGGTTAGTGTGATAGAGCTGGTGAGGTTGTGGATAACAGTTTGATGGGTGTCAGCTTGATGGGTTGAGATCAAGCTATAGTGGGTCTAGGGGAAGGAGCTGGAGCTGTATTGGGTCAGGGTAATAGAGATGTTGAGGTTGTCTATCACAAGCCTCTAGGGAGGAAGATGAAACTAGAGATGGAGATGACAAAGGGAATGATTAAGTCTGCCAGCTTGGTCTAAAAATAGGTGCATGCAATCACTAGATACTCTAAATACATTACCTTGAAGACCAGTTTTGGCATGTGTGGCTGACAAGTGTGACTTGAATAGATATCTCTGCCATCTCTACTTATCTTCACTTTTCTCCATCCATTCAATAGTTTTGAATCTTCATCTTCTTCCTCATCTTCATCTAGACAATACTTTAGACCTTGATTTTTTCCCATCATCATCCCCACCTACCTATACTTGTGCAAAATCCATGGAGAGAAAGGATACATGTACTTAAATACACCACAATCTTGATCTACCTTTCCAAGTGTCTTCTTGATCTATCTAATTCTACTGCATCAGCTAATAGGCATTTGCTTCATCTTTGGAATGATCAAGACAACTATCTTGCAGATTCACCTGAATTTTCTTTGGACATGATGTTTTTGCATCAATAGGACTTTTTGCTAGAAAACATGATTTCAATCTATTTAATTATGAAGACAGTCATATCGCATTTTTCTAAAAACTTTCAAAGAGGAGGAGCTAACCATCTAGGTGATGTAGGTGATGCACTAAGACCTATCAGGAAGACCATTGATCTCTCAGCTTATGATGTAAAGGAGGAGGAATCTCCTAGTAAGAATTTATGTATGAGTGCTTCTGTTTCTTTTAGCTATATGTACAAGACTCATTTTTTTATTTTGTATGATGTGGTCAAGAGAAGAAAGCCCAATCAAAAGGGTTCAAACAAAGGTGGACAATCAGTTAAGGGGAAGGAGGAGGAAAAGAAGTCACCCCATTTGTAGCTCTTTGAATTCCTGCAAAAGTCAAAATGCCAAATGTACTATTACAAATACCATGACATGTTCAATAAGGATTTGGATTTGTAGTCTCTTCTGACACATCACAAGGATTTTCTTGGAGAGATGTATGAGTCCTTCCACAAGCTTATAGTTGAAGGATCAAAAGTGACATCAACCAACAACAAGACTTTTGTACATGTCAAGGACATTGCTGCAAATGATAGGATGAGGTATCAAGTGCACAAGGTGTTTGACAGTTTTGAAGACTGCCACAAGAGAATATGCACTCTACACAAGGGCAATTGTAGGATACTTGAAGAGGCACTTGCATTTGCCATGTATGTACACTATGATGATGGATCAGTTGAGGACCCAAAGGATAGCGATGAGGAAGAAGAAACATAGGAAAAGTCAGACCTAACAGAAGTCGAAGAGAAGATCAACCCGACAGAGGAAGAGCTTGCAATTACAGCATTGGATCTAGTGGCCTTAAAAAATGAGACCCTAAGAGATGCTATCATAGTATATGACGTTGAGGCTGAGAGCTCTAACCTCACTATGTCCATTCTTCCCTCATTCAATATTGAGGGAAAATAGTATTTCTTGTTGTATGACATACAGTGCCTATTTAATTTGAGAGAAGATTATGCAATTGCCCTTATTGCACAATCTTGTAGGGTTGACAAGGAAGTAAGGATTGAGGATGATACTTTGTTAGAGTTGGAGGACAAATTTGATGCTTCGAAAGCATTTTCCATTTGTTTTGAACAAGCCAAAATGTATGAAGAGGTGGATGAGACAGTCTTCCAGGAAACCCAAGCACAAATGAACCTCACAGCAAGCTTGGATATCAGTGATAGCTTCGAGGGGAAGGAGGAGATGGGTATCTCCTTGTTTGATGATGATATACTAGAGAAGATGAGAATATTGAAGTAAGGAACCTACCTTTCTTGCATTTGAACTTTAGATATGCAATTTGATGGTCTATTCTAAATCTAAGTGTGTTTTGCAGATGGCAATTGTTTGTTGAAGATGACACATTCCTCCTGAGGGCAACTGGATGTAGAATTCCTGGGCTTGGTAAACTATCAAGCCTTTCTCATTATATTAAAGACCTATCTGCTGCAAAGATACTGATTTTTAGCAAATTTCTTAGCACAGCAATGGGGTTGCTCTTACTTATTTTTTCAAGTGTTTGTCAAAAGTTTTGGGTGGTCATCCTATATCGTGGAAAACAAATAAGATCATACTGATAGAAAAGCGGTCTGCTTTAGTTATTTTTGGGTGTTATGTTGGAAAGCAAGGCTTAAGAGCTGGCTACTTTTTGACATATACTGCCTAGGCACTAGCTTGTGGTGTAAAGGATCCCCTCTCCTTAGAAGCTTATGGAAAGCATAAGCTCATTAGGAATCGAGAGCCTTCTTTGGTGGCCCTTCCCAACAAATTAGTTGAAGAGAAAACTCCGACCACAACAACTCTTGCACAAGATGAGAAGAGTTTAGTTGCTCCTCAGCTCAAGAAAAAAAGGTCTCCAATCAAAGTCACAAGAAAGATTCCAAGAAAAGTTGGCAAACCATTGGAAGGATAGCCTGTATGGCATTGTATATTTTACAAGATAGAAGTAAGGTTGAATTGTGAGAACACTGTCAGTTTAGAATGTCTTAGTTATGTTTATGTGTATTTGTGACAAAAACAATGTACATTTTGAAATAGAAATATATGTAGTACATTTCAAATATTTCAATGGTTGCATACAATGACTTCTTATGAATGAAAGATCCAAGTCTTGATCATTGCAAAAAACAAAAAAAACATTTGATGACACCAATTGATGAACAAGGTTTAGCACTTAGCTTCTATCTACCCATTTGTGGTTTACAAATATCTTTAAGTGTGTCCACTGAGCATGTCTTTGTGTTGCATTTGAGTTCTCCAAAATTTGCCTCCTTTCCTTTTGAGCCAGCCTGAAAGCTAGCTTAACCTATGATCTGTTAACTTTCTTCTTGGATTGAAGTCTTTGTAGTATTCCTTGATAGAACTAGTAAAACACTTCTTTTAAGCTATTGGCTTTCTGTTTTCCTCTAGAATGTTGTGTATGTCTAAAGAATGCATTTCGTGCCATGTAGTGTGATTTCTCCATTCCCTGTGTGGACCAAATTGCAAGGCATCCGTATTTTTTTACAAAGAAAGGAAGGTGATTGTAGATTATATGATGTTTTGATACATAGGGAAGTGGGCATTGGAATATATAAAACTAAGATTGTTTGCTCTAAAAAAAACATGCACAAAAACAGGATATTGTTCTTACCATGATGTTACATGTTGTCCAAACCTCTTTTTGCCTTTCCAAAACTCTTTGCCGCTTCTTCAAATGCTTGTTGATCATTTTTGCTAAAGGTGGCTTGGTCACAAAAAACGAAAAGTTTATCTAAGCATTTCCACACTTCTGCCTTGACATCTCTTGCCAATCCCATTTGCCTAATGATCTTTGAGAACATTGTGTACTTTTCTCCACAAGTTATACTTTATCCTTGATACGTATGTTGTTTTACTGCCATTTATTTATTTTTCTCTAGATGAGACAGAAATATTCTAGCCTTTACTCCACCAATAGATGGCTTGATAGGAACATCTTTTCCCTTTGTAGATTTTTTAAGATCCTTCGTAATATGTACATCTCGTCCATGGAGACCAATTTTTGATAGCACTTCTTCTTATGATTGTAGTGCCTCTTTTCTTCTGCTCTCATGGCGAAGTTTCCATGCAAATCCAATATATAGGTAAACAAGTTTCTCAATGATCCTACATAATGCATGCAATTTACAAATGTGAACATTGCATAATGGGATCTCAAGAACTATTTTGAAATTTATATCTACTTTATCTCCGTTGGGTGCTCTTTTCCACCATTTAGAATCTAGGAAATGCGTTGGTTCATTGCAGTACAAGCAAGGAGATTTTGAGTTACCCCCTTTGCTTTCAATGTATTTGCCAAGCAAACCAGGTGAAACCGATGATGACATGATAGTGCATAATATCCAGTCATCATATCAAAATGATCTTGGCATATTGGACATAAAGGCCCATCATTCACAAAAGTGATACGTGATAGAAGGTTGGATGGTTTTCTAGCTATGAGACCCACAAAATTTGGATCCAAGTTGCAAACACGACCACCATCTTCAATGTGTTGGAGGGTAGCCTATGCATCTCGTGCTTGCTGAGAATATGAAGGGGAGATGCGGCATTGCTCCTTGCCCGGGGGGGTCACTCTTCATAAAACCCATATAGCACATGAGAGCAAGCATGTATTAAATACACCCCTATTCTTTAATTTTAACATTTTTTCATGTAATTGATTAACTCCCTCTTGCATGTATACATTTTTCCACCTTAAAATTTAGACACCCCTCCAAAAATACACATGTATGAATTACACTAAGTCCCTATTTTATGAATCCCCTCATGTATGTAAATGGCATGTAAATCCCCCTATTTAAAAAATACCCCTCCGTGCAGTAATGTGCTATGTTACATGTTTATGAGTGACCCTAGGGGGGCTCCTCATATATGCATTTTTGAGGTCTTGCCTTTGACCCACTCGTTGGAGTATGGCATTTAGGCGATTGATTTCAGCTTGCAGGCACTCGTTCTCACTCATCACCCACCGATACTCAGACATAGCATCACACACTATGATGCTCGAAAAGGTGAGATCTTCCCACGTAGCACTTTGCGTTGCAGCATGTGAACCCTGAGCATGTGGGCCCTCTACACCATCTTCTGTGACTTCACGCATGTTCATAAATAATGGTCATAGAAACTACACAAGTGCACAATATGGCTAATGAGTACACTATGTATGATATAACAACTATAACAATCGACATGTAACAAAATGGCATGTACTTCACTTACTTAAAGTTAGGCTTCCCACGTTAGTAGGAGGAAATATTGCAACGATGGGCACAGTAGTGGCGCCAACCGGTTGTGATTGCATTGGCCTTTTGCCTCGTGTCTTGGGTTTGTCAGCGAAGTCTACGAGCATGCCCAACACAAACTTTGCATATAACATCTTTGCAAAGTAAAGTGGCATGGCCCCGCTATGAGGCTTATAAAATTTGATCATGCAATGAATATAGTATCATTCTCCCTCATAGTGGGGTGGCGATAATTCTTCATGGGCCACCGTCTGTGTGCAGCATCGACACAATCCCATACCACTGCAATGTCATCATTGGAGACCATGTGGTTGTACTTCCAACCATTAGGATCATGAAAGACGCTGGCATTAGCAATGACATGTGCCTCATCTCTTCGTGTCGGTTAGAGGGTAGCATTAGCCACGTCGATTATGTGCTTCATGGCTTGCTTTCCCCTCATGCTTGGATCTTGAGATGTGTATGCAGCTTGCATTGATTGTTGTGATGTGGACATTATGGTGAGTGAGGGAGCAAGAGAAGAACTAACAAGCATGTGAAATCGAGTGAGAGACATTTTATTGAAACATTTAATGGTAACATGTTCATGCCAACCAACCATATAAGAATTTATCCAACTAACTGGATTGTGAATTGACCACGATTGATTAAATTGTACAAATAGAAATGGCAAACTCTAACAAATTGTTACATTTTTACACCCACATTAACATTTTTCAAGGACATTAAACATTGGCAATCATAGTAGCTTTTATTCAACAATAATGATTTCATTTCCTTAATGGGTCACATATACGCATCTTGATGGATGACGAAAGAGAGGGAAAGAAGAAAAAGGTAGGGGAAGGGGGGGGAGAGACATGGAATGGAGGGGAAAGACAGGGGGAAGCCTCAGGGAAGGAAAGAAGGTAAGGGAAGAGCAAGGGGAGGAGGGGGAGAGAGAGAGAAAGAGAGAGAGAGAGCGGGGGGGGGGGGGGGGGGGATGCAGGGAGGGGAGATTGAGAGTGCTCTCAACGGAAGCAAGAATGGAAGAGGGAGAGAGAGAAACAGAGAGCCACACAAGTTTTGGTGGGTGCAGAACCACCCTAATTTTCTTTTTCATTCATTTATATATGTGTTTGAGTATTGTACATAACCGGGGTAAAGGCACAGTGACCTTTAACCCCCACAACCTCCCACTTAAAGGACAATGTGCCTTTAAGGGAGAACAACCAGTGAGCATACTATCCAATGCCCATCAATACATGACAATACTCAAACCGCTAACTAGGTAGACTCTTTGTTAGCATATCTGCAGGGTTATCATCTATATGAACCTTGACAAGCTCTATGCGCTTGTCCTCAAGTACCTCCCTGATGAAATGGTACTTGTGTTGAGATATCGAGCTCCACTCGCGATATGCCAGGGTGACCGTTGTGTATTTATGTCACCGACTTGTTAGCTGGAGATGCGATTGGTACACCGCCCACGAATAATAGCTGGATGACAGCTATCCTTATCTACACTAGTTCGTGGCTCAGTTAGTATGCCACCTTAGTTAGTTGAGTTTGGTTTGAGACCCACATATAGGGTTCTTCTATTTCTTTATACTAGAGTTCTTTTGGCTTTCACAACTAAGAAGAGGAAAACTATTTTCAGCCTCCACCTTTGTGTGTATTCCCCCATTGTGATTGTGAGAAAGCCTCAAGTGAGACTCCTTCCCTCTCTCCCACTATCTTCACATGGTATCAGAGCCTTGTTCGTGGTAAGGAGCTCAAGAAAGCAAGCCAAGTTCATGGTGTCCTGGTAAGAGGACCAGTGTTGCTTTCCTATTTCGAGTTTGGGAGCAAATCTCTGCAGGTAGCACAGCCAAAAGTGCAAGAGTGCATTGTCTCAGATTGAGATGCCCTCCGCGGTGTGTGACTTTATTTTTCTGATTCGAGGTCATTTCGGGGCCCGTTTTGAAGGTGGAAGTTCTTCGCAGGCACTCAGAAAAAGGCCCTGTTTTGGCTGTGCGACCACTGCGTGGCTAGTCGGTGAAAAATTGCCGCAGAAATCACATCGTATGCCTGTGTGCAGAGATATTGGGAGATGCAGATTCACGCTTGTTGCCTGTTGATGCAAAATCGTCACTAGGAAGTGACTGTGTGGTGAAATACCACTTTTGTCAGTTTTGCAGATCTGCCCGTGTGAGGCAAAAGCTGTGTTTTTTGCAGTGACAAAATAGTTTGCAGTGTGCTGTAATGGCATCTGATTCTCTTTTATAGATTGTCACTGAAAAGCTTGACAAGAACAACTTCCAAGCATGGAAGTTTAGAATGACGAATTTCCTTATGGGAAAAGGCTATTGGGAGTTCATTATAGGAAATGAAGAAGAACCTGTTCTTCCTAATGTTCCCAATCAACAGGAAATGCAAGCATTCAAAGGATGGCATGAGAGAGCCAGGAAAGTTATGTACTGGCTGTCTATCAGTATTTCGGACTCCATGATTGTGCATATTCAGGATGCAAGTACGCCAAAGGAGGTATGGGATACTCTGGCAAAAATGTACAGCACAAATACGCAAGCCAGGAAAATGCAGCTCAAACAGGAGTTGCACAATGTGCAAAGAGAAAATTTGAGCATAAACGACTACCACATGAAGGTGAAGAAAATTGCATATGCACTTGCTTCCATTGGGTCACCAGTGGAAGATGATGATCTAGTTTTTGTGACCTTGAATGGTCTAGGAAAGGATTATGCGCAGTTCCGGACACTGTGACAAGTGCACAAGAAAGCAATGATGTGTGGTATGTTGACTCAGGTGCATCAAACCACATGACAGGTCATGCTGAATGGATGCAAGATGCAAGGAAAATGGAAAAACCAGGATTTGTGGAGACTGGTGATGATACTGCACATCCTATTATGCAGATTGGCAAAATTCCTTTGTCTATGCAAGATGGGAAAAAGAAATACTTGTCTGATGTATTTCATGTCCCGAACATTACCAAGAACCTAGTTTCTGTTGGTCAGATGGTTGAGCAGGGCTTGCAGGTCAGATTTAATCCTCATGGATGCTTTGTTGAGGATATGAAAAACAATGGTCGCTTGATAGCAAAAGGAAAGAAGAAGGGCAGGATGTTTACGTTGGATACGGACATGCCTGAATTGAGTGCAGCAATGTTTGCACATGGGACCGGTGTAGTTGCAGATATTGATATCTGGCACAAACGCATTGGTCATGTTAATACACAGCGACTTAAATCAATGCAAGCCCAAAATATTGTTGAAGGATTGCCTAAATTAAGGGTTGCAGAAATGCACAAGGTTTGTGAAGCCTGTCAATTTGGGAAACAGGCAAGGAAACCTTTTCCTAGGCATGTTCAAGAGAGTAAAAAGCCATTGGAATTAATCCACTCTGATGTGTGGACTACTAAAGCTGCATCTATTGGTGGCTGTCACTATTTTGTCACATTTATTGATGACTTCAGTAGAAAACTTTGGGTGTATTTTATGAAAAAGAAAAGTGAAGTGTTTGGGCACTTCAAAGCTTTCAAAGCTATGGTTGAAAAAGAAACAGGCCTGCAAATAAAATGCCTAAGGTCAGATGGAGGGGGAGAGTACCTCTCAAATGAGTTTGCAAGGTTCTTGCAGGAGCATGGTATAAAGCAGCAATATTCATGCAGTCATACCCCACAGCAAAATGGAATTGCAGAAAGGAAAAACACGCATATTGGAGAGGTATCTCGGGCTATGCTAAATGAAAAAGATCTACCATATTATTATTGGGCTGAAGCAGTTTCTACAGCAGTTTATATATAATGAACAGGACTCCCACTGCAGCAATACATGGCATGACGCCAGAGGACATGTATACTGGTAGGAAACCAGATATTTCTCATTTGAAAATTTTTGGTTGCATTGCCTATGTCCATGTGCCAAATGAGTTGAGGTCCAAGTTGGATCCAAAAGCTGAGAAGTGCATCTTTATTGGTTATTCTCTGTAGCAGAAAGGGTATAGATGCTATAACCCTTCTACACGAAAGTTCACAGTGAGTAGAGATGTTGTTTTTTATGAGATGAGCAGCTGGTATAAACCAGTAAATGTAATGATTGATGTAGATGCACAAAATGGTAATGTTGCACAGAATTCACAACAGCAATTACAAAATATTAGTGGACCTGGAGTGTCCTCTAGTAGTGGTTCACATACTTCGCCATGGACACACAGATTGAGATCAGGAGAATCTCTTCAAAGCAATGTAGAGAGTGGTATGCAGGTATCACGAAAAGGAAAAGAGAAGGTAGATCAGCCCATGTTTGATGTGAATGCAGGTCACTCTTATGTGGATGGTGAATCCAGTGGCTCAGAATAGAGCATTGATGATGAGTTGGGTATTCCTTCTGTTGTTACACCTGGAGTAAGGAAGACCAGGGATGTTTTGAGAGCACCTAGAAGTGAGCCTATTTTGCGTAGGTCTACCACGATTAGGTATCCTGTGGATAGGCTAAAATATGATGGATTTACAGCCATTCACTATGCCTATATGGTCAAAGTGATACAGGAACCAGAACCCACTTCTTTGAAGCAAGCCATGGGAAATGAAAAATGGGAGAAAGCCATGGATGAAGAAATGGATGCCTTGGATGCTAATGCTACATGGGAATTGGTGCCTTTGCCTAAAGACAAGAATGCAATTGGCTGTAAGTGGGTTTATAAGATCAAGCACAATGCAGATCGTTCTGTGAATAGATACAAGGCAAGATTAGTTGTCAAGGGGTATGCACAGACATATGGCATTGATTATGAAGAAACTTTCAGCCCGGTTGCAAGGATGGCAACCGTAAGAGTAGCCATTGCTATGGCTGCATCAAAGGGATGGTCTTTACATCAGATGGATGTAAAGAATGCCTTCTTGCATGGTGATTTGCAAGAAGAGGTCTTTATGGAGCAACTAGCAGGTTATGTTCATGCTATTCATCCTGAGTTTGTTTGCAGGTTGAAGAAAGCCTCGTATGGCTTGAAGTAAGCACCTAGAGCATGGTCTGACAAGATAGGACAGTATCTTGTCACTATTGGCTTTCAGATTTTCAAGGCAGATTTCTCACTCTATGTGAGAAAAACAGAGAAAGGGATTATGCTGCTTGTCATTTATGTTGATGATTTGATCATCACAGGTGATAGTGATGAAGATATCCTTCATGTGAAAATGCTATTGAGGCAGAAGTTTGAGATGAAGGATTGGGAGAGCTACGTTATTTCTTAGGCATTGAGGTGATTAGATCACCAAGTGGGATACAGCTCTTGCAGAGGCAGTATGGACTGGACATGCTGTCCAAATATGGGATGACAGGCTGTAAGCCTATTCAGTTCCTTTGGAGCAGAATGTGAAGCTGAGCGCAGATGCAGGTGAGCTTCTGGAAGACCCTACTATGTACAGACGCATAGTAGGAAGTTTGATTTACATGACTATTACCAGGCCAGATTTGAGCTATGCTGTTCGGTTGGTAAGTCAGTTTATGCAGGCTCCAAGGAAACCACATTTGGATGCAGCTAGACGCATACTCAGGTATGTGAAGTCCACATTATAGTATGGACTATTTTATAAGGCTGGGGTTCAGATACAGTTGCATGGATACACTGATGCTGATTGGGCTGGTAGTATTTCTGATAGACGATCTACCAGTGGATATGTGTTCTCTTTTGGGAGTGCTGCAGTCACTTGGAGCAGCAAGAAACAGCCTATAGTTGCCTTGTCAAGCACAGAGGCTGAGTACAGGGGTGTAGCAATGGCTGCATGTGAGGTAGCTTGGTTGCATAAGCTACTTTATGATATGCATCAGTCTACAGATGGGCCGGTTGTCATTTATTGTGACAACATGAGCAGTATACACTTGGCAAAGAAACCAGTCTTTCATGCTAGAACAAAGCACATTGAGGTGCATTATCACTATGTGCGGGAGAAGGTTTTACTAGGTCTTATTAATCTAGTTTATGTCAGCACAAAGGATCAGGTAGCTGACATATTCACAAAAGCATTGGGCACAGAGAAGCTGTGCAAGTTCAGAGACCTGCTTGGTGTATAGGAATTGGGATTGAGCTCGAGGGGGAGTGTTGAGATATCGAGCTCCACTCGCGATATGCCAAGGTGACCCTTGTGTATTTATGTCACCGACTTGTTAGCTGCAGATGCGGTTGATACACCACCCATGAGGATGACAGCTATCCTTATCTACACTAGTTTGTGGCTCAGTTAGTATGCCACCTTAGTTAGTTGAGTTTGGTTTGAGACCCACATATAGGGTTCTTCTATTTCTTTGTACTAGAGTTCTTTTGGCTTTCACAACTAAGAAGAGGAAAACTGTTTTCAGCCTCCACCTGTGTGTGTATTCCCCCATTGTGATTGTGAGAAAGCCTCAAGTGAGACTCCTTCCCTCTCTCCCACTATCTTCACAACCTGACCTCAATGTGTTTGGTCTTTGCATGAAAGACCGGATTCCGTGCTAGCTGAATAGCACTCATGGAATCACTATGCAATGTCGGTACACCTGTATGAATCCCCAAATCTCCCACTAGCTGATCAAGCCATATAGCCTCCTTGCAACCCTCTGTGGCTGCAACATACTCAGCCAGCTATGTGGTAGACAAAGCCATGCACTTCTATGCACGAGACATCCACGACACTGCACCACCTGTAAAGGTGAACACATAACCAGAAGTGGATCTCCTACTATCCACATGCCCTGCATAGTCTGAATCTGTGTACCCAAGTACATGCATGTCTCCTTTACCAAAGCAAATGCACATCTCCTTGGTACCCTTCATGTACCTCATGATGCACTTAACTGCCTCCCAATGCCTCTTTCCTAGATTAGCCATATACCGGCTAACAACTCCCACTGCAAATGCAATGTCTGGTCTAGTAGCTATCATAGCATACATAAGACTCCCAACCGCTGATGCATAAGGAACCTTGGCCATCATGGCCCTCTCCTCATCTGATTTGGGACTATCTGTATGACTCAGTTTCACATATGGAGGCAATGGAGTACTCACTACCTTCCCCCCCTCCATATTGAAACACTGCAATACTTTTGTAACATACTCTTTTTGTGAAAGCCAAAGGAGTTTCCTACTCCGATCACGCGTGATGCGCATACCAAGAATATGACCTGCAAATCCCAAATCCTTCATATCAAAGGCCTCATGCAACTTGGCCTTTAATGCATCTAGCTTATAAGTATTCTTGCTAGCCAATAGCATATCATCCACATATAGTGCCAAGATTATCAAGCTATTATCCTTAGCCCTTTTAGTGTAGAGGCAGTGATCAATTTCACTCCTTCTAAAACCTTGGGACCAAATGAAAGCATCAAACTTCTGATACCATTCTCTAGGCACTTGCTTAAGACCATAGAGACTCTTCTTCAGCTTGCAAACTAAATGCTCTTTGCCCTTTTCTTCAAAGCCTTCCGACTGCACCATGTAAATTTCCTCATGCAAATCCCCATGCAAGAAAGCTGTCTTGACATCCATTTGCATAAGCTCCATATCCTTTGATGCCATTAGTCCAAGCACGCATCTAAGTATGGTCATCTTCACAACCGGAGAGAATATCTCATCAAAGTCCACACCCTTCTCTTGCTTGAACCCTTTAGCAACCAAACGGGCCTTGTACCTGGGCACATCATCACCTATGACCTTCATTTTATAGACCCATTTACATGGCAAGGCTTTCTTTCCATGTGGCAAAGAAACCAAGTCCCAAGTCTTATTCTTCATAAGTGAACTCATCTCTGATTGCATATCTCTGATTGCATAGCATACTCCCACTTGCGTTGATGCTCACACGTCATAGCCTCTCTGTAGTAAGAAGACTCCCCGTAATCAGTAAGCATCACATAGTCTACCCCTGGAACAAACTTATCAGGCGGTCTCGACACTCTAGATTATCTTCTCAAGGGCATTTCAGCTTGTTGTCCCACCTACATATCAGCCAAATTTGGCTCATCATTTCCACCAATAGATGATCCATCATCTACCCTTGATTGTATTCCTGTGGGAGTACTTGGTGGTACCATTTCTTGCACATTTGGTGCATGGACAGCTTGCTGTCTATCAACATATGTAGGTGGATTCACATCCTGGAAAGTGATTCTCCTCATTTCCACATCCCTCATGGGTGCCTTATGCATCTTCTTCTCATTGAAGACCACATCATGGCTGCGTATGATCTTCTTTGCTTCTGGATCCCAGAGACGATAGCCCATCTCTCCACTTTCACCATAACCCAAAAAGATGCATTTCCTAGACTTAGGATCTAGCTTCTTTCGAAGCTCTTTTGGCACATGTGCATATGCCTCACACCCAAATATACGCGAATGAGAGTAAGAGGGCTTCTTGCCGCTCCATGCCTCTTCAGGAATACCACCATCCAAACTCTTACTAGGTGATCTATTGATCATATGCACTGCAGTCTTCATTGCCTCAGCCCAAAAACCACCAGAAAGACTTGCATTGGAAAGCATGCATTGCAACCTTTCTTGAATGGTATGATTCATCTTTTCTGCAATTGGATTTTGCTCTGGAGTACGAGGGGATGTGAGCTCCCTCTTAATCCCACGTGTATCACAGAAATACTGAAAGTCATGAGAGAGATACTCTCCACCATTGTCAGTCCATAGGCATTTAAGCGTTCTACCTGATTGATTCTCAACCAAGGCCAGCCATTTCTAAAATACCTGGAACACATCACTCTTCCGAGCTATAGCATAAGCCCACACTTTACTAGTTGCATCATCAATGAATGTCACATAGTATTTAGCCCCGCCTAATGACCGTGTAGGCATGGGACCACATACATCTGAATGCACCAAATCGAGCTTTTCAAACTCTTTCTTTCCCCTTCTTTTATGGGCTGATTTAGTCTGCTTCCCATAGAGACAATGCTCACAAAATTCAAAATCAAAGAAACTCAAATGCGGTACATAACCCAAACGGCATAAGAGTTTCATTCCATTCTGGCTCATGTGCCCCAACCTGCAATGCCACAAAGAAGTGCTTGGCTGCTCGGTTATTGCAACAACATGATCAAATACCCCTGATACATGTAGGGGATACAAAGTCCCACACTTGGCACCCCTGGCCAATAGCATAGAGCCCTTCTGAATTTTCCAACTCTGAAAGCCAAAAGTGGTGTGAAAACCAGCATCATCTAGTTGACCCACTGAAATAAGACTCTTGGTCAGCTTAGGCACATGTCTCACATGTTTCAAAACAAATAGAGACCCATTTGCAAAAGAAAACTTTATGTCACCTGCTCCCACTATGTCACATGCATAGTCATTTCCAAGATGCACACAACCTGTCTTTCCACTGTCATAAGTGGAGAACCATTCCCTATGGGGAGTAACATGGAATGAAGCACCAGAATCCAAAATCCAATCCTGGGAATATGCATCATCTGAAGTGGCAAGCAACTCTGTAGATAAACTAGACATGAAGAGAATGTCATTGTCACTATCGTGTGTGACTGCATTGATCTCCTCGATCTTCACTTTTCCTTTGTCCTCCGTTGGACTCTCTTTCTTTTGATTTGCATCCCAATTTGCATTCTTTTTCTTATCCTTTTGCTCTCTTTTTAGCTTGTAGCAATCCTTTTTCATATGGCCCTTCTTGCCACAGTGGTAACACTCAATGTTCCGTGCCCTTGATTTGCTACGTGACTTCCCTCTTTCTTGGGACTTCCCCCTAAACTGTGATCTGCTGCCCCTTTGCACATTTAAGGCTGCATCCTGCTTGTTGCCATCCATAGACTTCCGTCTAATCTCCTCGGCCAACAAGCTACCCACAACATCATCAAATTTCAGTACTCCACCAGGTGCAGAGTTACTGACAACTGTACGGAAGGTATCCCATGAGGATGGCAATGAACATAAGAGAAATATTGCCTGAGTCTCTGCATCAAAATTCATCTTCTGAGCCTGAAGCTGGATGAAAATAATATTGAATTCATTCAAGTGAGAAGCAATGGAGACCCCTTCCTTCATCTGTAGCTCAAACAACCTCTTTATTAGGTAAACTTTATTAGAGGCAGTTTCCTTCTCATAAGTGGCACATAGTTTCTTCCACAAATCTTACATAGTCTGCTCATTTATTACTGTGAAATAAACTGACTCTACAAGATGAAGTCTAATAGTAGACTTTGCTAATGCATCCAACTCATTCCAATCATCCTTAGACATATTTGCAGGCTTAGCTTCAATCCCTGCCAAGGGTTTAATCTGCTTCTTTTGAATAAGCACATCCCTTATTTGTTCTTTCCACAAAGAAAATTTTATCCCATCAAACTTTTTAATGCTGAAAAACTCCTTTTCAGACATGGAAGAGGATGCCATGATGCAAATGAAACAAAATCCCAAATGCTAGTGCCTGCAAGAGAGAATCACACCAAATACCAGGTGCACCCAAATGTGTATGCCACAATAGACTGAAATATCACCAAAACTCAAAGCTCAAAGCATCTGACTCATGTGCATATACTATGCATCCATATGAGCAAATCTGGCCCAAAAGAAAATGCCAACTGCAATGGCAATCCAAAATGCCAATAAGTGCCAAATGACTCAAGCATAAACACCGTCCACTGGCATATGCATCAATAATATCTCATCCAAGAGAGCATAGCACTATTAGTGCATCACCTGCAATGTGTCAAAGCTATCCCTCAGCATAAAATAGCATCCATGTGCAAAGCGTCCATAAAAATAGCATCCCACAAGGCAATTTGGGCCTATCAGCGCATCCAATAAGGACCGCAATGCATCCAAAAGGCCTATAAATCATCCACTGCAACCTAATGCACACCACGGATGAGCGCGCACTGCTCAAACTGCAACTAGAGTGATCTGCATAAGGTATGCTCAAGAAATCATAGTCCCACGGTAATGACCACTACTGAAAATAGAACCTGAGATGCCTCAAAACCTGGGCGCCTTTGCATAATCGGACTCAGCAAGAAAATCTGCAAATATCTCTCTTTTCTAGAACTCCAAAATCCCAACCGATGACTGAGAAATGGGAGTCAATACTTATCCACTGCCATGTGGCATAAATCTAAGGTTTCAAAACCTTAGAATGAAAAATGCATAACAGAGAGATGAAATCGAATACACAGAGATCTATAACTCTGAAAATCCTCCACCAAATCACACAAGAACTGATAGGTAGGGGTTTTTGGGCGTCCGGAACGCAATGGGATAGATGGTTTTGGAAACCGTGGTCTCAATCACTGGGTCCAACACACGGACTGAAAAATGTTTTTGGAAACAGAGCTGTTTGTAAACTCCACCGGAGTGCGAATGATGAGCAACATAGAAGTTTTAGGACCTCCTAAGTCCACCGCAACTAACAAATTTGCAAATGGTTGCTCCAAACTTGAGTTCCAACACCCGGGCAAAAAATGCAGAAACTGACACAGTGAGTCAGAAATCCAATGAAATGATCCCAAATTCAAGAATGAAGGTGTTTCCAAGCTCCTGAAGTAATGTGGACACTAAAAGCAAGCAATAGTTGCCTCTACAAGTCAATGCATTTGAATGTGCACATAACTAATGGGCATGATACTTTGTACACACATGAATCTAACCTATGTTAATGCATATACAAATTATCATACCATCGTATATGCTTTGGATGGTCGAAGTTGCCACATACCCCATTTTCGATCAAGTTTTATGCACAACCATCAAAAAATAGTATTTAAGGTGTGTTATTCAAATGCTCAAATACCCAATGGGAACAATACTCTTCACTTATGTCAATCCAACCTATGTTGATTCCTGTACAAAGTATCCTTCCCTTCAGATATGCTTTGGATGGTTAAACTTGCCACAAACCCCATTTTTGATCAAGTGTTATGCACAACTGCCAAAAAACATGCTTTGAGGTGTGTTATTCAAACGTGAACATACCGGATGAGCACCATAATTTACACATGTATATTTATACAACCTATTTTGATATGTGTGCAAAGTATCATGCCCATCAAAAATGCTCTAGATGGGCAAAGTCACCACAAACCCCGTTTTTCACTAAGTGTTATGCACAACCGTAAAAGAATAGTATCTAAGGTGTGTCATTCAAATGCGCTCAAAACCAATGGTCACCATACTTTGCAAACATGTCAATACAATTTATTTTGAGGCATGTGAGATTTATCATGCTCATTGAATATGCTTTGGATGGTATTAACTAGAAAAGAATTCAATGCATGAGGCTAGACGCTAGGCATGGCGACGCTCGAGGGCCATGGAGGAAAAGGAAACGTGAGGGAAGAAGCGTTAACATAGGTGGGGAAAAAGATTAAGAGGGGTGGGAATGAAGAGGGGGACTATGGCACAAGGGGGAAGGAAGAGGGGGAAGAGGAGCATGTACATGATGGGAGGTGGAATGTAGAGATGGAGACATCAAGGGAAGAGAGTCATGCTTTATTGGAAAGATGGGGGGGGGAATCAAAGCACTAGCTAGGTGGCTTTACAAGAATGAACGTGTTCCATCAAGGAATAGCCTGAGTGTGACATGTAAACTAAACTACAGGTGGCTATAGTTTAGTGGTGAGAATTCCAGGTTGTGGCCGTGGAGACCTGGGCTCATATCCCCACTCCTTAATAAAAAGAGAGGAGAGGAGAGGAGAAGAGAAGAGGAAGAGAAAGAGAAGGAGAAGAAGAAGAGGTGCTCATTGCACACACATGGTCCACACATTTCCCTAGCCATGAAGGGAGTTACTTACCCTCTTCTAGGCAAAACCTATGAGTGGTAGATCGTTGATGAAGGTGGAGTCTTGAGGGAGTATCCTGCTCATGCGAAATTAGCATGGGTGGAGGGTAGTTTTTATGACAGTTTGACCCCCTCTTAGTGTTTTGCTAATAACTTTCTGCTCGATAGTCCGATTTTGATAATACTTATATCAACGCGAATCTCTCTTCAAGACACATGTCTCTATGTGATTAGAATTCTCGGGGGGGTCACTCATCATATGTAACCCTATCACGTGAGTTCAACAGAAGGATTTTTTTTTTTCTAAAATTTACAGAAATAAATATACATAAGGGACTTTTTAAAATAGTTTTGGAAAAAATTTACAGATTTGTATAGAAAAGGGGTACATTTTATTAATGAAAAAATTTACAGATAAGGGATTTTAAATATAGGCCTTGAACGCACGTGATATAGAGGGTTTATACATAGTGACCCCCCTGAGTTAGAATTCGAATCAAATACTACAAGAAAAAGTTATGAGTCTCTTTGTCTGACAGTCTATTTTCATGATAGTTTTTTATCTCGTCTAGTAAACCACCCATAACTTTCTGGTTGCTTCTTTTTTTCTTACAAAGCATATATCAACATGAAGCTCTCGTCAAGACGCATCTCTATATTTGTTTGAATCTTTGATATCATATCTCTATTGAAAGTTATAGGCCTCTGTGTCTAATGATAGTTTACAGAGTATTTTGAGCTAATTGTAAAGGTATCTATGAAGGAGGTGCAATGTTTCCTCAAAATCTACCCATCCAATCCAATCAGCCCTTCAAACTCCTTGATATATATTAGTTCATGTTATGTTGAGCCACAAGATCTTCTTTCAACAACATATCGCTCTTCTCTTTGGTGCAGACTGGGTTGCTAAGATTATGGCCTCTGTTGATCCTTTCCTTCTCCTTATGCTTGAGTACAACATCACTTGGTATGTTACCATCTTCATTCTCATCTAAGGGAGGAAATTATGGTGTGGTATCTTGGCATAAAAGCTTTTTTTTAATGTCCCTTTCTCAATGATAAATATCTTTGTCACTCAATTCAAAAGCAGTAGGAAGTGAAGAGGTACATGAAGTTTATTACCCCCAACTTCATGTCACAATGGTTTAGCCTGACGGTCTCAACGTCACATATTAGACAATCACAAGTATATTGCTTTTCATTTTTGAATTTCACAATTAGAAAATAACAATATATTGCTTTTCATTTGTGAGTTTTACAATTTCAATCACAATTTATGTTAGTAATTGTTTGTTGTTGTCGTGAACCATTTGTCTTGAACCAACACCGGGCTGGTTTAGGACAATCACATTAAGTCCAAGCCAGCCTGGTCTAGAAATAGTGGTATACGACCTTAATAGAGGGAAATTAAATTTAACAAATTACGAAGCACAATAATTTTAACCATTGGCCTAGACAATAACTAATATCTATTCAACCACGCTGGTTCAGATAATTTCAAAACTGGTGATTGAACTGAAGCAGCCATGGTTGCATGATGTTCCAACCACTGGGTTGGTCTAGTAAAATAACAATATATTTCTATTCTATTGCAAAATATATTGTTGTTACTTTTTGCTCAACCATGCCACCGGGCTGGACAACAACTAATGTTTGTTCAACCACACTGGTTCAGGACAATCACATAATTGGCGATTGAGCTAAACCAGCCTACGGTTGCATGATGTTCCAACCACTAGGCTGGTTTAGGACAATCACATTTAGTCCAAGCCTGGTTTAAGAAATAAAACAAGTAAACTATCCCAAATCTCAATCACAAACAACCACCGAGCTAGTTTAGGCACCTGATTTGCATTGTATCTAGCATGTGTATGATGTGCTCCTCAAACAACTTACATTCTATTATAAGTACTGCTAAATAGTACTAATAGTTCTTGTGTGAGCTTGTGAATAAGAATTCTTCCTACCAATCAATCATCAATAAATCAATAAGAATTCTTCCTGCAAATCAATCATCAACAAAGGGTTATTGCAAGGAAGAGAACAACTATGAAGTCCTATCTCTATCACATAGTACTAAGCAATAGTATTTAGTCACTCTATTTAGTCTCTCTATAATAACTGACTTCAAATAGCAAATAGTATTATTTAGTATTAAATAATGTAAGTAATGATGATAAATAAATCTAAAATATGGTTTGTACCATCAACTTATTAAGCCCCCTGTGTAGTATTTAGTACTATGATTCTAGTTGGCACTATTTAGCACTAAATTGGCTTCATCTAGAGTCTATTACAGTGTTAAATGTTGTCTTTGACAAACATCCGAACGATACTAATATTATCCCGACAATATTGGATAGTTCTAAAGAGTACCAAATAATAGTGTGTAGTGGGCTTCATTGAAAGAAGGGAGATGCATCTCTGTGAGCTCCAAGAAATGGCTTGGAATCAGGATGTTTTGCATACATTTTGGGGCCAAGCCTATGCTTGCAAACATCCTTCTTGTTTGGAGAAACCTTGGTGTTGTCTTTGCAAAACTGGACAACATATTGAACAACCTCACAACTTAAGGAATCCTGCCTTTGCTTTCGACCTCCATTTGCCCATTTGAAAGAAGCTTGTTTTATGTCCATGCGATGTTTCTTCAAATTTTGTGCTTGAATTCCAAGGGCTTTAGCTACTTTTCTATCACTATATTTTTTAAATGATGATGTATTGGCAATCATGTGGATAGCTGCTCTTTTCGCAACTAACTTATCAGCACTTTGTATTCTTTTCACAATACTCGATGATAAATTTTAATTATCCACTATTGCCATTGATATAGATTGACTTTGAAAATTAGTCTCATCCATAATCTCTTTCATATGTAGATGTCCTATGATCCTAGACAAAATGGTTAATCATGAATTAATAAATGGCACAAGAAGAAAATACATCAAAACATGCATGCTCAATCTTCTCGTACGAGAGAGTCATCCTTTGAGAGAGAGAGAGAGAGAGAGACAGAGATGTAAAATTCTACATTCAGCCAAGAGACGTCATACACTCAAATATGGCTAGATTTTGTGCCAAACAAAGATAATCATACAATCAAATGCATGAGAGGTTCAATAAGAGAGAAGGGGAGAGAATCATACATGTAAACTGGTTTGCATGGAGAGAGAGGGATGGACTTCTTGTGAAGATGGGCCCAAAGGATCACACAGTTAGGACTCAAATGTGTGTGATTGATTCAAATGAAGAAGAAGAGATTTGAGTGTCAATGGTCTCAGGCATGTGCAACTGATTCCACGAGAGAGAAGAGAGTCACTTGAGAGCAGATTGTAGATTGTGGACTCATCAATGTGTGGGGAGTAATCTGACAAATTAGATTTGACAATGTGCGAGGACTCCTCATTGTGCGAGGATAAGCATCTTTTCTTCCATAGTAGTAGACAATTAGTACTAAGTCTATGCTAAAACCAGGGCTACCATTTGTTTGCCAAAAATAGTTATTTTAAAGACAATATAGCATGCTTTCACTCCTAGTTACTCTCGCAACCTACAAGTGCCTGACCAACCAAAGTTCAAGGGATATTTCTTGCACAAAACCCCTACAAAGTGGAATATCTCCTTACTTGGAAGTTAAAATTGCTCATTGCTGGGTGGGGTAGGCCTTTTTAATCCCAATCGTAGCAAAAATAAATGTTGATACAACTCGGTAACTAGCAAATACTAACAATGACTAGCACATAGTGACAATAACGCACATACTAACAATCACTAAAAAAGTTGTGGTCGGCCAAAGTATAGCTCTCCATTACTTCATTTTCCATAGACAAGTCCCATTTCTCCATTGACAAAAGGTTTGCAAACTCATAAAGGTCATCGTGCTTAAGAAATGACTACATCTTCACAATCGTCATGTCATGGGGTGAGGAGACATGAAGGAAGGTTTGGGATTCCTCCATCAAATATCAAGAAGGTCTACATTAAATCTAGAAAATGGAGAATAGAATGAACGTTAGAACTATATGAGGGATGGAAATAGGGATGATTGAAGCGACAGCTATGGAGATATTAGCAGAGAAGTGCACATAGAGATAAAGTCATGCGTGCCTTAAGAGACCAAAAAACTCATTGAAAAGTTAGGGGTGATGGACATTGAGCTCTCTTTCCATTTTTCATGGCACATTGGGTCATCTTCACATTCATGCGAGGAAAATTAATGGTTCATGTGATGCTTTCAAGCTAGTGGACTACACATCATCACCAAAATCCTTCGCTTTTCGGTCTTCTTCATCTTTCTATTTCTTGAAGCATTGTTGTTCAAAATGTTCAAGTTTTCCATAGTAATTACACGTTTTAAATGTCACAGCCTTCCTTTTCTCCTTGACAACATAAGCGACCAAACCTGGTGCTTGCAAGGGTTCAATCCTTTGCTACTCACTCAAAAGAAGTGCAATGCAATCCAAAAAGTCTGCATCATCATCTAAACTTAAGATGCAAACCCTTTCTTCATACGTGGGTAGTAGAGTTTTGAGAAAAATGGCTTTCTTCTCTTTTTCTTCCACTCGTGATCCTAACTTGTTGAGTTGCTTCAGCAAGGACTGCATGCAATTTAGAAAAGTTCCCATAATCTCCAATTCCTCCATCTGAAGGTTGCAAAGCTCCTGCTTTAATAGTGCTTTAGAGTGTTTTATTCTGATGCCAAATAGCATCTCCAATATCCTCCAACTCTCTACAACACTCTAAATTGTAGTTTTGATATGATGAAAGTAGTCCGGAGGACCAAGCATATGACCCAGTAGCCATCTTATTGTGACCAAATAGCCTCATCTCAATCTCCTTCTGGCTTCTTTATTGAACCATTAACCAGTCCTTATAGTTCTTTCTAGATCATGTAGAGCTTTGTAGCAAGTTGGCAGGAAGGAAAATTTTCCCTGGTGAACTTCAAGATATCACCGTCAGAGCTCTTTGCTTTCTCGATCAAGTCCATGGCTACCTTCATGAAGTTGCACTACTCTCAAGTGCAATTAGCAACATTTGAAAACTAGCTTCTGCAAGAACATCATGAGACAGCCTATTTTTTCATTGATGACCACCTCTCGACCTCCTTATTGAGTGGGGTACAACAGCTGGTTAATAGTTTATGTATCAGCCTCTTTGATATGCATGAGCCTCTCAAACTTACACAGATCCTCACAATATTTTCTCTAACCCCAATTGTCGTAATTGATGCTTAAGTTCAATGCACATTTTATTGAATGACGTGAACTTCACATGAAAATTAAACCAAAACTTTATATCACCATTCAAATGGTTGCATGATAGTGATATATTACTACACAGAGAAGAGATATAGTGACACTGAGAATGTTAGAGTTAGCTCAAATGTCCACCTCTCATGTAACCCACCAATATTCTGTGTACCCAATGTTGTAAGGCCCCCATATGAGGAGAAGCCATGATGGGTATCAGATATTGGGAGGGATCCCCAGTTTAGACACTGGAAGGGGTCTTAGAGTAGACCAGATGGTTATGAGATGGCTTAGGAGCCAAGAGTAGATACCTGTCTGCACAAAGGGGGGGTTCGGGGGGGCGATAGCCCCCCCGATAGCAGGGGGTCCGGGGGGCGCAGGCCCCCGGTGGGGGTCTGGGGGCAAAGCCCCCACAGCGGCAGGGTCCGGGGGCTACCGGTAGCCCCAGGCCCGACGGTATGACCTATGCGCGATCCTTCATCTGCCCGACGGCATGTTTTTCTGAAGGGTCGGTGGTCTTCTAGGCCGACTGTCTATTAGGCCGACTGCCTATTACAGGGCCGACCGTCAACCACTTACACTATATAAGTGGCCACCCCCTATCATCAGATCACCAGTTCTTCACGCTCATAGTCCTCCGTCCAGCATCTGTCTAGATCACCATCGAAGCTCTGTCTGTAGAGCGCACGGGTGGACAGCCAACCATCAGTTGTATCAGCAGTTTGGTATATCAGAATTTTTGTATTCTCTCCAGCTTTCCATCGTGTACTTGCGTTTTGTTGTTATCTTCCGCTGCGTACTATTTTCTTACATGGTATCAGAGCTCAGGCTATCTGAGTAACGACTTTATTGCAAGTTCAACGAGCTTTGTTAGCAAAGGCTACTAGGAGTGATGGCTGCACCAACCCCGTTGCGAATTCGTCCACCTGCCTTCAATGAAGGCAAGCTCGATGGGACGAATTATACTTTGTGGAAATTCAAGATCAGCGCGATCTTGGATTCATATGAGCTTCTGGATACTGTTCTGGGATTGGATCCAGAACCGGTTGGATCACCGAATCCAAACAACCCCAACGTCATAACGCCACCGAATGCAGATCTTCTTCGGGCATGGGAACAAAGGAACGCAGATGCACTCTGCGCTCTTGTTACCAGTTCAAGTGATTCTGTTTTGACTCTGATTCAGCATACAGACAAGGCAAGTGAGGCTTGGAACATACTGAAAGGTCAGTATGAAACGCGGAATCAGACCAGAATTCAAAATCTGGAGAATATGCTTGCTGCAGAGAGGTGCTCTGATGGAGAATCAGCTGAGACATTCATCACACGGATCAAGAATCTACGTGATCAGATGGCGGCGGTTGGGATTACAAAGACCAGCGAAGAGTTGGCCAGAAGGTGCATTCGGATCCTTCCACAAAAGTACGATGCATTGGTCACGACACTCAATACGCAGGTAAGAAATCCACCCCTCACTTTTGAAGAGTTCAGTGCGATGCTTCTAGAGGAGGAGATGCGAATGAAGACCCGCGATGGCGGAAGTGATGCAGCATTCTCAACCACATCCAAAGGGAAGGGTGGAGAGAAGAAGAATGGTAAGAAGAAGAAGTTTTCAGGTAAGTGCCACTACTGCAACAAAAGCGGTCACATGATCAAGGATTGCAGAAAGAAGCAGCACGACGAAAAGAATGGCACTACACAGTCTTCTTCGAAAGGCAAGGAATCTGCCAACACAGTTGAAACTGAGTTGGAGCTATGGGTTGCAATTGAAGAAATATGCTCCTCAACAGAAGTTTCAACAACGAATGATTCGTGGCTCCTTGATAGTGGAGCGTCCCGTCACATGACCAGAAAGAAGGATTGGTATAGCTCTTTCAAGCCTCTACAAGAGCCCATGAACGTGACGGTCGGTAATAATGCAAAATGCCCTGTGGAAGGTACAGGTACTATCTCTCTTTCCATTCAAGAGGGTGAAACTAAAGAGCTTTCTGATGTATTACTAGTTCCTCAGCTAAAGAAGAACTTGCTTTCGGTTGCTGCGATAACTGATCGCAACTTGGAGGTGCGTTTCAAGAGGACCGGAGCAGAAATCCTTAATGCAGCGGGCAAGGTGGTCGGCAAGGCAGTAAGGAAGAACAATCTCTACGAGCTGACGGCACTAACAGTCTCTTCAGGAGTGGGCATCAGTAAGGTATGGCATGAAAGATTTGTTCATCTTAGTTATCCTATTCTTTTGGAAATGCAGAAAACAGGGATGGTTGCACACTTGCCTGCACTCTCAAAGGTGCAGGAACCTTGTGAAGCTTGTATGATGGGCAAGCAACAAAGGAAGGCTTTTCCACATGAGAGCGGCTATCGGGCAAAGGCTCCTCTAGAATTGGTTCATGCTGATCTCAGTGGGAAAGCTCCGACTCAAGCTTTGGGGGGATGTAACTACTATATGCTTATCGTCGACGACTACAGTAGATACATGTGGGTGTATTTTTTACGAGATAAGGCTGAAGCTCTTGGAAAATTCAAACAGTGGCAAAAGATGGTGGAAAACGAAAGCGGGCTGAAGGTAAAGAAGCTTCGCACGGATCGAGGAGGAGAGTTCCTGTCAAAAGAGTTCGACACATACTTGCACAAGAATGGCATTAAGCGCCAACTCACGACTGCACATACTCCGCAACAAAATGGTGTTGTAGAGCGTCGCAATCGTACTACCATGGAGATGGCACGATGCATGGCACTAGGTAAAGGATTGCCTAAGTCTTTTTGGGCTGAGGCAGTCAATACAGCAGTCTACATCCTCAATCGAAGCTTCACAAAGGCCTTGACGGGCAAAACACCTTTGGAGGCTTATTCAGGTAAAAAGCCTTCCGCTTCTCATTTCAGAACATTTGGATGTGAGTGTTTTGTTCATGTTCCAGATAGCACCAGAAAGAAATTAGATCCAAAGAGCAGAAAGTGTATCTTCATGGGCTATAGCCAGGAGTCAAAGGCGTACCGGCTATATGATCCAGAGGCAAAGAAGATCGTGGTCAGTCGTGATGTGGTGTTTTGGGAACAGCCACATACAGTGGAGGAGGAGGTATGCCCTTCCACTTTATCATCAGCCGTAAAAGTAACTCACCTTGTGCCCGTATCTAAAGCAGAGTTGCAGAATGAGGAGGAGTACTTCGAGGAACAAACTCCACCAACACCACAACATGCCTTGGCTCCACAAGGTAAGCCACTTCCAAAGTGGGCAAGGCAGCTCTTTGATGAGAAGAATCCGGTTCCAGACTTGGCGGAGTCATCTGCAGATGGACTTCGACGATCAAAGAGGATAGAGGAGCAGAAAAGGGCTTCTGAACACATAGTCAATATGGCCTTGATGGCTGAGATTATGAAAGTTCAAGAGCCTATGAATTTGGATGAGGCAATGGCGGATCCAAATTGGAAAGCTGCCATGCAAGAGGAGTATGACAGCATCATGAAGAATCAAACTTGGGACTTGGTTGATCGTCCAGAAAAAAGGAAGATCATTGGTACCAAATGGGTATGGAAGGCCAAGTACAAATCTGATGGATCTTTGGAAAAGTACAAGGCTAGGCTTGTTGCACAAGGATACTCTCAAGTTGAAGGCTTTGATTTTGAGGATTCCTTTGCTCCTACAGCAAGGATGACAACTATTCGGGTGGTACTTGCCTTGGCTGCTCATAAGCAGTGGCCGGTGTTTCAAATGGACGTGAAATCTGCGTTCTTGAATGGACATCTCAAGGAGGAGGTATATGTGTTCCAGCCACCAGGATTTGAGGTGCCCAATTCAGAGAACAAGGTTTGCAAACTAAAGAAGGCATTGTATGGGCTGAAACAGGCCCCAAGGGCATGGTACCAACGGATTGATAGCTTTCTCATATCTATTGGTTTCTCAAAAAGTGCTTCTGATGCTAACCTGTATGTTTGTAAGCAGGATGGCAAGTATGTGGTAATAGTCCTTTACGTGGATGACTTGATCATCACAGGAGATCATGAGAAGATGCTGCAACAGTTGAGGGAGTCGTTGAGTTCCGAGTTTGAGATGACAGATTTGGGGCTCATGCACTTTTGCCTCGGCATTGAGGTTTGGCAAAAACCTGGCAGGATTTTCATCTCTCAGCAGAGATATGCTCGCGAGATCTTGAAGGCATTCGGTATGACCGAGTGTAAGGACGTGGTCTCTCCCATGGAGGTGAATGGTAAGCTCTCAGTGGAGGATGCATCACCACTTGTCGACATCAAGGAGTATAGGAAACTTGTGGGGAGTCTCATTTTTCTGTGCAACACTAGACCTGATATCAGCTTTGCAGTTGGTGTACTTAGTAGGTTCTCAAATCAACCTCGAGAGAACCATTGGAAAGCAGGGATGCGTGTGCTAAAGTACGTGAAAGGTACACTGGAGTATGGCATTACCTACAGAGCAGGGAAGACCTTGGCGGGTTACTGTGACTCAGATTGGGCGGGAGATTGTGATTCTAGAAAGTCAGTTTCTGGATATTGTTTTTCACTTGGTTCAGGAGTGTTCTCTTGGATTAGCAAGAAGCAACCAACAGTGGCACTATCTTCGACGGAAGCTGAGTACAAGGCAGCATGCATTGCTGCTTGTGAAGCAGTTTGGCTAAGGAGGATCCTGCAAGACATAGGAGTTCCAATCGAAGATGCGACGGTTCTAAAATGCGACAATCAGAGTTGCATGGCCATTGCAAAGAATCCTGTGTTCCATGCTCGTACAAAGCACATAGAGATCCAGTATCACTACGTACGAGAGCTCATCGAGGATGGAGTCATAGAGCTGGAGTATTGTCCCACAGAGGACAACTGCGCAGACATCTTCACGAAGGCTCTTGGGAGTGATTTATTGTTGCGGCATCTACATCGACTCAGCATTGGTCCGAACACGTAGTTCATCTTCGGGTGAACATTGAGGGGGGGTGTTAGAGTTAGCTCAAATGTCCACCTCTCATGTAACCCACCAATATTCTGTGTACCCAATGTTGTAAGGCCCCCATATGAGGAGAAGCCATGATGGGTATCAGATATTGGGAGGGATCCCCAGTTTAGACACTGGAAGGGGTCTTAGAGTAGACCAGATGGTTATGAGACGGCTTAGGAGCCAAGAGTAGATACCCGTCTGCACAAAGGGGGGGTTCGGGGGGGCGATAGCCCCCCCGATAGCAGGGGGTCCGGGGGGCGCAGGCCCCCGGTGGGGGTCTGGGGGCAAAGCCCCCAGCGGCAGGGTCCGGGGGCTACCGGTAGCCCCAGGCCCGACGGTATGACCTATGCGCGATCCTTCATCTGCCCGACGGCATGTTTTTCTGAAGGGTCGGTGGTCTTCTAGGCCGACTGTCTATTAGGCCGACTGCCTATTACAGGGCCGACCGTCAACCACTTACACTATATAAGTGGCCACCCCCTATCATCAGATCACCAGTTCTTCACGCTCATAGTCCTCCGTCCAGCATCTGTCTAGATCACCATCGAAGCTCTGTCTGTAGAGCGCACGGGTGGACAGCCAACCATCAGTTGTATCAGCAGTTTGGTATATCAGAATTTTTGTATTCTCTCCAGCTTTCCATCGTGTACTTGCGTTTTGTTGTTATCTTCCGCTGCGTACTATTTTCTTACAGAGAATTGATCAAGCACCTTAGATATTATGATAGATGCTAAAATATAAGACCTAGACGAGATGCACCGTACCTCTATAGAGTTTGTAGCTGCGTATACGAATAGCATGGAGCTCCTATTACTATGACTATCTACAACTAGCTTGATGACATAGAGGCACATGTCTTGGACAAAAAGACCAACATGCTCTTACACACATGTGCATATCACAAGTGAGTGAAGAGAGTTTTCTAGGTCTATTCTTGATTGGTGACCTTGAGAAATCAATACATTAGTTTGTAACACCTTTGTAACATGGTATCAAAATGAGCATCAATTGACCTCTCATGCTCATATGAAGGAAAGCAACCCTCCAAGTTAAAATGCAACTCTATTTTGAGGTAGGTGCATGCACTCGTTTGGTTCCTATAGTGGTTCCTTTCCTCTTTTTATGATTTTAGAAGTGATGACCTCTCACATGCCCATCTCAAACTTGGTGATATGAGAAAGTTGAATGGGACTAACCATTCCATTTGGAAGGTCAAGCTCAAAGCCACCTATAGTGTATTCTATTTCTACTTTTATGATTTTAGAAGTGATTTCCTCTCACATGTCCATCTCAAACTTGCTGATATGAAAAAGTTGAATGGGACCAACTATCCCATTTGGAAGGTCAAGTTCAATGTTGCCTCATGGCTAGGAAATTTTGGAAGCTGAAAATAGGAAATGTTTAGTCAAAAGAAGAACTCCAATGTAAGGTGGTCTTTTTGTACAAGGCCCAAAGAGGAAGGAGATCTAAGGGTAGTTGATATTTACCAAGTTGTGTACAAGCTTTCAGGATCTTGCGTCATTCTTTGGGCGTGACACCAAAAGACAAACACCAATGTAAGGTGGCCATTTTGTACAAGGCCCAAAGAGGAAGGAGGTCTAAGGGTGGTTGGTATTTACGAAGTTGTGTACAAGATTTCATGATCTTGGTTCATTAAAACAATCTAACTATGACATGGATTGGGCACATCTTCTTATGAGAAAGTTTGAATTAGTTTAGTTAGACCTATTAGAAAAAGAGGGATCAGTAAGGCATGGAGCCAGGGAGGGACCTATGCAAGGTAATGAGAGAGGGACTAGCAACCTACAAGACAATGCAAGTGTGCGAGCGAGTGAGGGAGAGAGAGACAAAGAGAGAGACAGAGAGACAGAGGGAGGGAGGGAGGGAGGGAGAGAGGGAGGGAGGGAGGGAGAGCCTTCAAGACAATGAGAGAGACTCCAGACGAGGAGAGATACTAGATAGAGAGAGAGACAGAGAGAGGGGGGGGGCCAGGGGAGGGAGGGAGGGAGGGAGGGAGGAAGGGAGAGAGAGAGAGAGAGAGAGAGAGAGAGAGAGAGAGAGAGAGAGAGAGAGAGAGAGAGAGAGAGAGAGAGCCTTCAAGACAATAAGAGAGACTCCAGATGAGGAGAGATACTATAGAGAGCGAGAGAGAGAGAGAGAAAGAGAGAAAATGAGAGAGACTCCAGACGAGGAGAGATACTGTAGAGAGAGAGCACGCTCCTAGAGGAGAAGAGGAAAATAAAAAAATTATATAATGCAGAGGGAATACATGATCGGAGATCACACATCCTCAGATGTCTGGGGGACCTAACTTTGAATTTATGCAATATTACTATACTATTTAGTACTTAGAACTCTACCATTTTTTCACCAAAGAGGACTTTTTACATACACCATAGCGTGCATACACACCTATGCTCTATTCTTTTGCTAGTGCTACTATCGAGCTCTATGGTCCTTATATCATGCCCGTAACATTTTATTATACAAGAAATCTTTATAGATTTTTATTATTTATTTAATTCATCCCTTCCTCATGCATTCTCTTCAAGAGATCTTTCTCTATCCTAGTTGCAAGTGCTAATCACACTACTTTCAGTTTTTGAGTAGTAGCTATTCCATTTTGGCACAGCTATGAATGTACATTCTTCGTCTTAATGAAATAATGTTTCTTTTAAATAAAAGAGTGTGTGTATATACATGAGTATGTCTGTGGGCATGCACATGCACACACACACACAATTTTTACATTTTGTCTCTTTTTTAGCACAATTTATTAATACACATATACACACACAATCCCCCAATCCCTCCCTTGGCCCCTACCTTACTCCCTAAACCCCTTCATGTTTCTAAATATATTTTTTTATTCTTTTAGATATTGGCCCCCCTTGCCCCCTATTCTTGTGTTATTGTTTTAATATTATGCTACTAACACCCCTTCCCCTCGATATACACTCATTAATTATAAGATCCTCCCTTGCCCCCTCCCTTACTCCCTAAAACCTTTTAAAGTTTTTTTCTATTTTTGAAAAAAAAAATCCCCCTTTTGTTCCCTTATTTTTTATGGTTCTCCCCATTTCCCGTTATTTTTATTAATGTTCTCCCCTTATTTTTATAGTATTTTTTTACTAATGTTCATTAATTTTCATGAAATCTTATTAAAGTATTCTCTCCCTTACACACACACACACACAATCATGCACATATGGTTTCCCATATTTTTAATGTATTTTATTTTTATATATATGTGGAATATAATCACACTTTCCATATATATGTTTACTATAATAACCACCTTCCTATTTACTTAGATACATATTTATAAAAGCCTACTCTATATACTAGGCCATAAATTAATTCAAACAAACCATTAAACCTTTAAGACAAAGTGTATAGTGAGGGACAAACTCTAAACCACCATTACTTAACCCAAAACCCCCCCTCTAGTTTTCCCCGGTCGATGCTACACCTAATTATTTCTTCTTGGTCATTTGGCCTATTGATTCTTATATTTCATTACTTGGCCCTTCGTATGTGCATTATTTTGTTGTAAAACTATTCTAAATCCCCCCCAAGTCCACGCTCTAGACCTAACTTACCCCCCTAACTTAATCACGCCAAACTCCAAAACCCCCTCAAGTCTTATAAACCAAACCTACATAGTTTTAGTCCACTGCACCACTTCCACGCCTCCCTTGCATAACAGCCACCCTTTCATGAACATTATAAAAACCTCCTTTTATACTTACGTAGTACTACTGCCCCTTGCTTCTTACCTTCTAAGCTCTGCCCGCTTACTTCTTCTAATCCCTGCACTCTGTATTGCCACCTTTCTCCCACCTCTACTTGATTTTCTCTCGCCCGACTTTCCTCTTTGTGGTGGGGCGAACCCCTTTACTCAAGCAAGAGGTGTCTCTACTTGTTGCACCTTTCCGTGTGTTCGTTTTCCTTATGCGCCACCTTTTCTCAGTCTATGCTCTCTGCATTTGCAAGGTGAACTCGTCGTTTTGGCTTCACTTCAGCCAGCTTTGCTGTGTGGAGCTCTTTCCATTCATGGACCTGTCGTTGCGCCTACCTCTGGGCTCCAAGCTCTTCTCAACGAGACCCATTGCCGTATCTATTGTTTCTTTCTTCTCTCAGGCAAACTTCTTCACGAGCTGGCACAATGAAGGCTTTGCTTGCATGTTTCTCTTCTCCTCTTGGTTTACGGGCATGCAAGCCTTCATGGTATTTGCTACGCTTTACTCTCAGATCCTTGGCTATTGGTGTGATAGAACTTTTTGTGTAGTGACCACCTCTTTCCGAATTTACTCAGTCGGGTTCCTCACTCTGTTAGTATCCCTACTCATTCGTTTTGGCTTCCGTACTCTGTCTTTTACAAACAAAGATGTGTTGAGCTTTCAAGCTTGGCTTGGTTGTCTTCTACCTTACACTGGCTTGTAGCAATGTCGATCAGTTGTTACTTTTTGGTTCCCTCCGTGGCTCGGTGTGGCCTAGCTCTTCATTGCTTTGTGTTGAGTTTGATTATTATTACGTGGTTGCTTGGCAAACAAGTGTATTTTCAACGAGTCAACCTTATGGTTAACTTTTACTTTAAGCCTCTTTGTTTATCCCCTCTTATCCCTTTAAAAATTTCTTTTAAATGGTTAATTAGCATCTTGGTTTTTAGCGTCTTATCCGTAATCCCTTTAATCAATCATACTTTTAGCTTTGCTTAAAAACAATTTTGGCATAAAAAGTTTAAATTTTCCTAACTCCCTCTTCCTCCTAATATAATCTCTATTTGACACCTTCATTTGTCTTTATTTACTACCCATGAGCATGCGCCTTCATTGCTTCCTTTTTTCCGTTACTTATTCATTTATCTATATAGTTATGTATGAACTATTTAATTTTTTCTTTTTATGAAAGTTTTTGGTGATTTGCTCTTTGTTTTTTGCCTTCCCATTCTCTTTACTTTAAAATCTTACTTGATCTCTTATTACTTGTAGGGTTGTCCTTTTTCTTTATTTACCTTATTAATTTTTTTAAGCTTCCTCTTTTTAGGTCACTTCTTTAAGTTAATTTTAAGTTGTTTTCGCTTAGAACAAGTTATCGACTATTTTATATGCATTTCTAGATTGTATTCACTTTAGTTTATTTGTTACCTTCTTGCTTTATATTTTATATAGATTTGTCTTCATTTAATTTTTTGTAATAATTTATTCATGTATCCTTATCCCTTGTAAAATTTATTATTTAATTGCTTAGTTTTATGAAAATTTATTAATTTCTTTTATTGAAAGACAATTGTTTTTAGGAAAGCTTCAATTTTTGAGCAATTTTATAAAATTTTTTACCATGATGGGTTTGGTATACCCCCCATCATCTTCTTCTTTAAAGGTGCACCCCCCAAAAGTAAGGTTTGTGGTTTATCACAAATTTGTTAATCTTGGATGTGGAATACCCCCCCGTGGGTCTGTTCATTGTGGGTGTGGAGTACCCTCCATGCTACAAGAAGTTCATTAATTGTTAATAATTTTCTTATTTTTAAGATCTTGGAGTAAGCCCCTTTTGGGGTGGTGTTTTTTCTCTTATAAGGGTGCAGGGTTAACCCACCTCTTTTCAATTTTAGATTTTTAATGCCCCATCTTTTTAGAATCTTGATAGGTGTCTTACTTTGTGGTATAAGCAATAACAAGCCTGGGTTTATAGTCATTACCTGTCTTCCCTCACAAAATTATGATGTTCTAACACATTGTTTTGTCCGGATGTGACAGGTAAGTGGACCCTGACCTGGGAGACTAGACTACCTCACAGATTCGACACTTTTATATTAATTCTTTGCTTAAATGTGCAAACTCAATATAAAGAAAAATTCTAGTGCCATTCCTCTTGCTTTTCTTACAAAATTTTGGATTGTCATAATGTCAAATTTTACTTCAATTTAGTTTTCCTTTATAAAAAATTATTCATTTGTAGCTTACTATAATTATCCAAATGATTGAATTAATTGTATGGTTCATTTATTGATGGGATTATTAAATCTAAACACACACATACACATACCCACCCACACAAACAAATTCCCTTTCTTTGTTAGAATATGTAAACTTATATTATTGGTGTGCACACCCCTGCCCTCATTCCCCACTTATGAGTTACACAAAATAATCCCCCCCGCGTGAAAGCTTCTTATTAATACAAATAACCTTTAAAATGTTCTTAGACTCTTCATGATTATGTTTATAATTATCAATAGTTTATAATTATGTTTCTTAAACTGTTTATAATTATGTGAATTTAATTAACCCTACCCCTCCCCTTTCATTTAGAATATATAATTTCTTTAATTTTAATTATCTTCCCCCCCCTTCCATACCCCTCCCCTTTCTATTTATTTGTTGGCATGATATGTATATATGTGTGCATATATATATATATATATATTAGGTATAAATACTTGATGAACTTCCCTCCTATTTTTTTCTTCCGACCTTTTCCCCCCCTCCTTATCCTCGAATATATTCTTGGTTTAAAAAAATTTCCATACACATTCCTTTACTTTATTTGTTTCCTTTTTTCTTTAGAAATTTATTAGTCGTAATATCCAAGTTTTTTTCCTTCCCCCAACACCCTGTCTTTGCTTTCCCCCCTTTTTTTCTTATATATTTTTATTTACTCCCCCACCCCACAAGACCACAACTCTCATGATTTATCTCCCCATTTTTTATTACCCCCCTTTATTTTGTTCTATTAAGTGTAAACACTCACTTAACTAAACCCCTAACCTAACAAACCACTTTGTAATTAACTTTCTTATATATTTTTATTTACCCCACAAGACCATAACTCTCATGATTTATCTCCCCTTTTTTATCCAACCTTTTTTTTGTTCTATTAAGTCTAAACACTAACCAACCCCTTTGTAATTAACTTAAGTAAAGCCCCTTAAGCTACCCCCTAGCCTAACTAATTGCCCTTACCTGTCCTCCACCCCTTACCCTACACAACCCCTCTCGTTGTCCATTATAACAGCCACTGTTACACACCACTTCCTTTTCCCCCCGTATATCTCCTTCTCGCAGTTTGTCACCTTGCTCGACCCCATGTCACTAAGCATTTTTCCTCCTCTTATCTTGCTCATGCTCTCCCTTGGGCAGCTATGGCCTCCGCTAACTACTACTTGTTCTAGCTCCTATCAGCTCCCTGCAAGTTTGCCCCTATCTCCCTTCTATCCATCTCCATGATCTGTTTCTTTTTTGCTTAGGTCCTTTGGGCTATGGCAATTATTCTCGACCTTCAACAATCATCTTGATCAAGTTTCCTTCAGTGTAGTTCTTACATGGTTTTCTCATGGTACTTCCTTTTTAGACTTTGTTGCTTTAGACTACCTCATGGACAAGCCAACCTATGTGATCACATACTCAAGATCCTTAACTGAGTTGTCCTTAGATATCTCCTACCCTTACATCCTCTATGTACTTGTGCTTGCCATGGCTGCCTCTACCCCATAGGTATTCTTGCCATTGTCAACACCTACTATCTGCATCATAAATGATACTATGTGTGTCCTTCTTTAGCGATATGCTTTTTCAACTCCTCACATTATAATTCACTGGCGATAGCCTCCCAGTCTCATTACTTGCTTCCACTCTCAATAGAGCATAAGTTGCACAGTTGAGTATTCCCTTCTACCCCACTGCAATGTTGCTTTATGTGCAGTTTCTTCTTGACATTGACTCTACTTAATAGCTTGACTCTCTTTAACATAAAGAGTAGTGGTGTGGTTGTGCATGGCTCCTTATGGTAATTGACTTTCGAGGGTCATCTTCTAATCTTTCTTTTGTCAAACTGTCTTTCAACTCCGCATGGCTCATTTTGCATGTTGATATGGTGCTTTGGCTTTTTGTTCCTTTTTTGAGCTTCTTAGCGACCCGTGGTTGCTCCGCGACTCAGTTTGCTTTGCTTTTATCTCTTTGGTTTGTTGCTCTTGGGACTTACTACGTATTGTTTGGAATTCTCTGTGTCCCTCTTGGTTCTTCACAAGTGATACCTTTATATATTTTTGGTTGGATTCGTAGACTTAGTGATCGTTTTCTTCTCTACCTAGTGCAAGCTATCAACTAGGCAAGTTATAGTTGCTCTAGCTCTTCTTGGTTCATTGGGCTAACCATTATGGACACAAAGTCCCTCATCCTCTCGGGTATACCCCATCTAGTGGTGCATGTGTACATTTTCTCATGTGACTTTCATCCAAAATTATACTACTATTTCACTACATGCTCTTGCCCTTGCTTTCTCACTCTTTTACAATTTGTCTCTTGATACTTTTGCTCCTTTTTGCTAAGAACATTGTCTGCTTTTCTTACAGACTCGGTTCCTCTTGCCTTGATTTGTGACGACTCTTACGAGCTGCTCTCGAACTCAAAATGGCCCTTTCATATATATATATATATATATATATAGTTATATATAGTTCTATATTTTTATATATAGTTATATATTTTACTATGTTGCTTGTATGATTCTATTTCTCAGTTTAGTTTTACTTATGTTTCTCACTTTTTATGCAAGTTTTAGTTGGTTGTTCTATACTTACATTTATTTATTTCTCGGTTGTCTACCTACACATACTTATATATATATATATATGCTTGTATATATCTAATATATATTCTTGTTAGGGTTTTGATTTTTTAAATTGCATTTCCTTGTATATATATATGACTATATGTTGTTTTATCCCTGCTTGTGTGTGTGTGTGTGTGTGTGTGTGTGTGAGTGTGTTTTTAGCCGGAAAAGTTTTCGAGACCAGAGGCTAGAGGCTAAGTATGGCGACGCTCAAAGGCCATAGAGAAAAGGAGATCATGAGGGCGAAGGGAGGTCATAGAGGTGAAAAGGAATTAGAAGTGGAGGGAAGGAAAAGGGAGACTATGACACAAGGGGAAAGGGAGAGGGGGAAGAGAAGCATGTACATGATAGGAGGAGGAATGTTGAGATGTAGACATCAAGGGAAGTGAACCATACTTTATTGGAAAGAAGGGATGAGAGGGAAATATCAAAATACTAGCTAGGTGGCTTTACAAGAATGAGCGTATCTCATCAAGGAATAGCCCCTTCCTTTTATAGCCAAAAGAGGGGGTCTCTCCACATTAATGTATCCTCCCACATGCATGGTGTGTGTGGAAAAGTCTCCCATGTGGGCTAGGTGGGTACGCACTCTCAATTGTGTGCGACAACCCTTTGCCTCAATTTTCCACATAAATCAAGCCCCATATCTCAAGTCTATGATACTCCCTTGGTCTCTTTCCAATTTTATAATATGTTCAAACCTCTAGGAGGACAAGGTTGGCACAAGGAATCTTGCCACCTCATCCTACTTTCCCCATTATTTAACTATCCTTCTATACCTCCCCCACATGGGCCTATCCCATATGGAGGGAATAACTCAATATAATATCTATCTCCACCTATTTTATATTGCTTCTCCCATGGACTTTGAGCCATATCTCACTAAATGCAGCCTAGGTGGAGGGGTGGCACATGGAGGAGCCATGCCACCTTGCATTTTATATTATTACTATTATGGATTATGTACAACACACCTTATGGGTCCTCTTACATGGAAGGGTGGCACATGGTCATGCCCTGCCACCTCAACCTTGGGCCCTATGCACACCATATTTTATTATACTATTGCCACATATACAAACACACACATATATTAATGCCTTTTTCCTTAGACAATTTTATCCATAACAGTTCCCCCCCCCAGGCAGGGAATGCACAGCATTTCCATGCCTGGGACCATCACGCACAAAGAAAGGCTTGAGGTAACGCTTGTTGATCACCTTCTTGCCGTATGGTTCATGCAGCTCCTGAACTTGTACAGACCCATTGCTACGTTCTTTGATGACTTTGTATGGACCAGCCCACAGTGGCAGAAACTTCTTATCCATTTGGTGGTCCAATCTATTATCAAAGCATAGCACAACATCCCCCTCAGCAAAGTGTCTTTTCCATCCCTTGCGAATCTTAGCATTCAATCGGGCCTTTTTTCGATTCTTTTGGATCTCTGTTTGGTGTAGTACAAGGCGTCGGGTCTCATCTAACTTCTCAAGTTGTACCAATGTGGCCTCTACATGTTCATCTTCTGTCATCCTCTGTTCCTGTGCCAATCTCAAGGCTGGAATTTCTATCTCTAGTGGTAAAACTGCCTCAGTACCATACACCAACTCGAAAGGGGTGTGACCTGTAGATGTTTTATGAGTGATGTTGTAAGCCCACACGGCTTCAGTGACCTTTTGATCCCATTGGCTCCTGTTCCCTGTGGCCATTTTTCCTATGGTTTTACAGAGGAGGCCATTGGTCCGCTCTGTTTGACCCATGGATGCTGAATAATAGATGCTAGAAGTGTGATGATCAATGCCCATGCGATCCATGAGTAACTCTACTGCTTCATTTAAGAATGGACTCCCATGGTCCGAGACTATCTCCATGGGTGTCCCAAACCTTGTGCAGATACGTTCAAATATGAAACTTGAAACTGCCTTGCCATTTGCAGCAGAGAGAGCGATAGCTTCAGCCCACTTAGTGACATACTGAGTGGCTACCAAAAGATACTTCTTTTTGCGAGCAGTCATGGGCAAGGGCCCGACATTCCCCACTTCTGAAATGGATGGATGGACATCACTGGGTGATGTTGCCCGGGACGCAAATCCTTCCTACCGAACAATTGACATGGTTCACAGGTTTTGCAATACAAAGTGACATCCTTGAACAATGTCGGCCAATAGTATCCAGCATGTAAAATCTTCTTAGCTGTATAGTCACTGGCATAGTGGCCTCCACAAAATCCATCATGATAATGCTTCAATACCTTAGGCACTTCATCTGCATCAATGGCCCCTCTGAGTACCCCATCCATGCCTTGACGGTACAACACCCCATCAAGGAGGGTGTAGTGCCTACTATCTCTGCGGATCTTCTTTCTCTCATAGCTTGTACTTTCTGAAGGAAAGGAGAAAGCGGTCAAAAACTTATAGATACCACCATACCAAGGATCCCCAACTTCTATGGCTGCTACCAGGGTTACATCAAGGCACACTACTAAATCAATCAAAGCATTCTTCAAGTTGGAACAACCCCCTTTTACAATTTTGAAAGAAAAATCATATTCTTGTAGAACTGCCAACCATTTGGCCAACCGGCCCATGGGATTTGGTGATTGAAGAACCTGCTTTGAAAGACCAGTGCTAGTGAGTATAAAGAAGGACTTTCTAGCCACATAATGCTTAAATTTCTCAATGCAAAACACCAAAGACAAGGCATGCTTGTCTGCCTCTGAATAGCGTCGCTCAGTGTCGAGCAATTATCGAGAAGCAAATCGAACGGGATACATGAACCGATCCTCCCCTTGCTGGAGAAGAATACCTTCCAGAATGTGCTCACCAAACCGAGGATTGATATAGAAGGTCTTTGACCAGTCTGGATTGCGTAGAATGGGTTCTGAAGCCAGAGCATTCTTGATTTGTGCAAAACCATGATCACAATCCTCATCCCAAGAAAAATCAACCCCATCTTTTAATAGCATAGTCATGGGCCGTGTCAAAGCAGCATACTGATCAATGAAGTAGCGATAGTATCCTGCTAGATTGACAAATGAGCGTACCTGACGTTTGGTTGTAGGTGGGGAGAGTTTGAGGATGGCTTCTACCTTCTCGGGGTCAGGCTTGATTCCCTCGGATGAGACAACATGTCCCAATAACCTCCCTTGAGTGGCTCCAATGGTGCATTTCTCAGGGTTGAGACTGCCATTTGCATCATTGACCCTTTGGAAGGCCAATCTAACCTTCATGATGTGCTCCTTACGTGATGAGAATATACAGAAATCATCTAAAAACACCTCCAAGAAATCCCCCAAATAAGGAGCAAACACCATCTGCATAAATCTTTGAAAGGTGGCAGGAGCATTGGTGAGGCCAAATGGCATTACTTTGAATGCAAATGTCCCCCAGGGTGTGGCAAATGTGGTTTTAAGCACATCTTCCTCGGCAATTCTGATTTGATAAAACCCAGAGTAACCATCACAGAAAGTATACATCTCATGACCACTTACCTTCTCAAGAATGAGGTCTTGAAAGGGTAGAGGATGATGATCCCTCTTGGTGGCAGCATTGAGCTTCTTATAGTCGATGTAGACCCACCACTTGTTGTTTTTCTTTGGGATGACTACCACTGGTGAAACCCATTCAGTATTGTGAACCAGAACAATAAACCCAGCCTCTACAAGCTTCTGCAACTCTGAGCGCAAAGCGTCGGTCTGCAAGGGCCCTAATCTTCGATACTTCTGAGCCAGAGGCTTTGCATCAGGCTTCAGCTCTATCTTGTGCTCTATGGCAGTCACATGGCGAAGGTGGTGGTAGCTAGTTGCAAAGAGGTCAGGGAAATCTTTGAACATTTCAAGAAACTCATCTTTCTCACCTGGAGTGAGGTCTGGAGAAAGCATTGATTCGAGCTGTTGAGGACTAGCTGTTATCTTTTCTGCAGGTGGCAGGGTCGGAGACACCCCCATCATGTAAACTTCCTCCTCTGAGAATTTGTCCCCCCCGTCTGATTCTTCCATGGACTCAGACACTGAAGATGAGATAGTATCACTGTCATGCTCCTCTTCTTCTTCCGGTTCCATGGCGCCAGGTTGCACAGGGATTTTCTCCTTGGAAGCACCAAAAGACATGTGTCCTGTCTTCCAATAGCTGACTGCATCACTTTTTCTCAACCATGGTCTCCCGAGTATGGCTGGGTAACTTCTGCCTATATCTTCAATGTCCACTACATAGAAATTGACAGTGGTGGTCAACCCGTTGACAGTGATGGGCAAATCCTCAATGACTCCCATGGTGGCGAGTCGTCGACCATCTGCTACCTTGATTCGAGTGGAGGAACGCCTTGTACATTTCAAATTCAATTTCTTCATGATGCGGGGCACCATGATATTACATGCAGCTCCCCCATCAACACACACATTTTTGACTCGGCAATTATCTATGATGACATCTACTGTGTGTGGGTGCCGATCAATTTCTTCAGAGATAGAAGATACCTCTCGTACCTTTCCCTTTTTCTTGCTCTTCCTTGTTGAGAGACCTTGCTGCAGCTCATGTCTCACCTTAGGGCTTAATGCTATTAGTTGAGGGAGTGTGATGCTCAAAGACCGACGAGCAAGGTCCTGAACGACCGAATAGTCCTCTTGCCCTGAGCCGATGGGAAAATCCGAGGGTGACCACTTACTCCTGCGAGATCTTTTAGTCTTCTCTGTTGGTGGGTCTGCCATCTCAGCATCTGAGGGCTCTGAGAAGGACACCTTCTTCCTGGGGCGGCCCGGTCCACGGTTTGGAGAGGGGTCCGAGGTAGCACGAGTTCTTTTCCTGAGATCAAGGATCTCCACATCAGAATCCTCAATGCCCGACTCACTTAGAAGATTCACCCTTGGAATATTGGGGCATTCTGTGTGATAATGACCCTTCTGGTGGCACTCGTAGCATACAACATTAGCACGATCTCTTGGAGGGCGGTTGGCTTGATTTCTGATGCCCATCATCTCAAGCCGAAGATCATTCAGGGCCTTGGCTAGGTCATTGACTCCAGGTTCTGTTACAGGGGGGGCCTCTTTCGTTGGAGGGGCCACGGGAGTAGAGAGGAGGGGAGCTCGTGGGCGAGGCTAGGGAAATCTTCGAGGCGGAGGATGAGGATATCCACCTTGTTGAGGGTAAGCATCTAAGGGAGGACCATACATTTTAGGTGGAGGTAGTGGATACATCCCTGATGAGGGGTGGGGGTATGCCCCTGAGTTAGACCCCCCAGGTTGTTGTTGCAGGAATGGAGGGGGATGCAGAGGGACAATCGTCTTCTTTGAAGCGGCTAGGCGGAATTCATCACTCGCTCCTGCTACAAGGTAGCCCAGCACATGCTGAGTCATTCCAGCTCGAAACCCGGCATTGTCCTCCTGTGTGGCAATCAAACGGCGGTCCAGGAGCACGGCCGCTCGATCCACATATCGACGCGCCGTCTCACCTTCTGACTGCTTCAAATTTGCCACCTGCAGGTACACATTCTCCGGCTCCTCTTCTTTGCCAAAATACTCAATCATTGCTGCTGTCAACCTTGGCCAGCTTTGGCGAACGTCTTCGGTTTGCTTCTCATACCACACTTGAGCCAACAAACCCTCTAGAAATGTGGGAAGAACCAATAGCCATCTGTCTTCAGTAAGAAAGTTGAAACACAATGGCGCTTGAAGGCCACAAGTTCCTCATTTGGATTTTCTTCTACCCGTCCACAAAACACGGGAATGTCAGCCATGCTTGGAAGATGAAAAAGAGGGGCTTATCTATGGATGAACAATAGTGAGAGGAAGCTTGAACTGAAAATCGGGTGAAGATACATCCAAAAAGCACACATAGGTAGGGTAGGGTGTGACTGGTGTAGTGTGAAATATTACATGAGAAGAATCTTCAGCATAGAATAGCACATAGACAATCTTAAAAGGACCAACCCTCATGATATCACATTGATCATTACATGCGAGGGTTAGAGGCGCGGCGTTGCATGAGGTTATTTATCAAGGCAAACAAGAATGCCATGACAAATGTCAACAGTTGGAGAGCTTGCACATCACCTTCAGCTTCTTCCAGTTCTTGTAGTCGCCATGCTATTTCTTCAAGGGGTGTGCGGTCTGGCATCCTTCTTTTGAGCAATGTCCTTGAGAACCCTCCTGATGATCTTCCGAAGTTGGTGAACTCGTATCAAGTATGCCCAACACTTAGTTTCATGATGACCACAACCTTTGCATTCCTTACAAACGATCACCCTCCTTCGTGGCTTGCGGCTTTGTTGGGGTGGCGCTTCCACTCGCATCATGTGTGATTGAAATACAAGCTTCATGTGCCAAGAAATCAGCAACAAGATTTCGAGCTCGAGGGATATGCTGAATTTTTACCTCTTCAAATTGGTTGCAAAGTTCCAAGGCTTGTTGATGTCGTGGAACCAAGCCTTTGCTCCGCACCTTCCACCTTCCACTAACTTGTTCACACACTAGTTGAGAATCTCCTTGCACCTCCAATTGCTTGGCATGATGTTCTTGTGCCTTTTGTAGCCCAAAAATGAGCGCCGAGTACTCAGCTTGATTGCAAGTACTTGCGGGTGAAGACTTGCTGTAACAATACTCCTCACCACCCGGTGAAGTGAGCTTCACACCCACGCCAGCCGCCTTGGTCAAAGGTTTGTAAGCTCCATCAAATTGAAGAATCCAAGATGTCATCACACCAGGACTAAAATTCGGACATCCCAAGTTTCTCGGTGGTCCAAGATAGGTAGGAGGAGAGGGTGGGGAGAATTCAACACTTGAGCCAAACATTCAGCACCAAATAAACTTGCAATCCTTTATTGATAGTTTATCTTAAGCCCAAAAAGAATTACAATTTGAAGCTCGAAATGAGGCACAAAAGGCTGATTAGGTACAAATGGATTCCTTGGTCGAAACATTACCAACCATAGCCAAGGCCTAGAAACCTTTGTAATGAGATTGTGAATAAACCATTCAGGACGAGCTTTTCCACAGGAATCAACAAGCAGATGCGCCAAATCTCCCCCCAAGCTTGGGGAGCATCCCACCCTTCGATGAAGGATACCGTTTTAATTACCTTTGAAGCAGCAAGTAGTTCGATCACCGCACAATGAGTAGAAGTAAAGTCAAAATCCTCCCAGCGTATCAGTAGTTCTTCACCATGAATCATCCACGGTGTATCATTCCACCGTCATCACCATCAATAATGCACTGGACAATCAGCCGTTGAAGGTTGACATGAAGATCAAGGAAGACATCTCGTGCATTGGTAGCCGTAAGGTGCGGAGGAACAGGCACCAATTCCTTAAACGCGTCGAGAAGTGACATAAATGTCCACCCTTCTCGTGAGGCGTGTGTCCGTGAAGTGAGCTTGGAGAAGTTCTGAATTGGCGATCTAGTAAGAGATGTGGATAGAGCACATAAAA